>NW_004567125.1:1173485-1184593 GCF_000260355.1 Condylura cristata | reverse complement strand
GGGGGGGGGTGAGAGAATTCATCAGAGACAGAGAAGGGAGCAGACCAGGCAGATTGACTAAATACACTGCTGAGGGGAGACAGGAGAGGTCTGCTGCGCCATGTGAGTCACCTCCCTGGCTGGGAATCGAACTTGGAGCTGCCGTGGGTGTGAATTGCCACATAGTGCTGTGCCTCCGGGAAGGGCCAGAAGGCATTTCTTTCTGAAAACCCTGGTGGGCTGGCCCAGGGCCAGGCTGTAGTCTGAGAAGGCAGGCAAGGAGGCCTGGACTCTGCCAGAAGGACCCAATCTGAGGAAACCTGGGGCACTGGAGACACAAATGAGGTGTGAAGGGGCCCCCCAACTCAACAGAGCGGCCTTTCCCTCCAGAAAGAAAGGACGAGTCACTTTTCCTTCCAGGGTCCTCACTTGCTTCACTCCCAGAGGAGCAGCAGCCAGGACCCAGGTGGGGGTAACCATGGGCCAGGACTTCCAGGAGAGAGAAGGAGCAAGTTTTGGCCTAGTGACAGGGATCAAAGTCCTGGGCTGGGCTGGGCAAGTCCTCCACAGCAAGGGTGGCCTGGGTCCGAGGGAGGAACATTTCTCAGGTCCACATTGGGCCCAGCCAGGTCCTGCGGCTCAGACGCTCCGCTGCCCCGGCAGCCCAGGGCTGAGGCTGTCTGTCACCTTAGCCTTTGCTTTCTGCAGATCTCGAAGCCCCAAGAGCAAAAGAAAAGAGAAGAACAAAGAGAGGAAAAGGTGAACACCTCCCCTCACTTTCCAGCCCTAGAGCTTCTCCCGCTCCCCTTCTCCAAGCAGCAAGCCTGGCCTTCTAGAATCACAGAAACTGGCCCTAGGCTAGGCGAGAACTTACTTTGTGACCCTTGCTGAGATGGAAAAATTCAGACCCAGAAAGGAAGCCAAAAGCCTCCCGTGGGTCAGTCCAGGTCCTTTTGAGCTTCGTCCTTGTCAAACCATCCATTCCCTTCCCTCCAGTCAGACCAGCACCAGCTGAGGGGGATGAAAGGTCTTGAGCAGGGACGGAATTTTTTTTTTTAAAGAACTGGGGTACAGGCCAGAGATGGGAAGGGTGAAAGGATTCACCACAGACAGAGTGGGGAGCAGAACAGGCGGATCAACGAAGTACACTGCTGAGGGGAGCAGCGGGCGGGCCAGGAGAGGTCTGCCCTGCCATGTGGTCACCTCCGGGGCAGGCGGGAATCGAACTCATGCGGAAGTGGCTTAAGCTTCTTAGTGCTGTGCTTTAACCCGCTGCACCACCAGGGAGGGCCATTTGTGGGTATTTTTACAAGAGACTGTGGGAGGCTGTCCAGCAGTGATTCTCAGCAGGCCCTCCCGGGACCCCCAGGCGGGGTCTGCAGAAGGTGGTACAGGCTGATTTCTGTCCTAGGCCACATGCAGAGGCCCCTGGCTGCAGGTCCCATCGCCATAGCAGTGGCAGCTCCCACAGCCCCTCCCTCTCCTCTCACTACAGTGATTCCAGATCACCCAGCAGGTAGGTCCTGGGGTGGGCAGTGGCCTCTGTATGTGCTTGAACTCCATTTCGTGCGGGCTGGGGAAGGGTGCAGAATATAGCTTAAACACCCCCAAGAACTGGGGAGCGTGGACTGGGAAGCTGGACAGCAATTAACATTACCGTGTGTAGAAGTTTGCTGGGATGTGCTGGAAGCCGACACAGGTGAGCTGTTGCCCTGCCTCCAGGCCCCCAGCCTACCCTGAATTGTAAATGGGACAGCTAGAACTGGGGGCTTGAATTCGAAGCGTTCCCGGTGGGGGTGTGGAGGTGTGGGGGAGGAGGCTGCCCTCCCTGTGAGGCCAGAGCCTCAGCAGAGCGGGCGTTGCAGGCCGGCTCCAATGGTCCCTTCCCCCAGGCTGAGCCCTAAGCACCGAGAAGACGGGCGGAAGACTGGAAGCCAGCGGTCCAGCGGGAGCCGGTCGCCTTCCCCATCTGGCGGCAGCGGATGGGGTTCGCCCCAGCAGAATGGCGGCAGCCGGCAGCGGAGCGGAGAGCAAGGCGGCCGACCGGGCTCGGCTCCCAGCCCGCCCGATGTACGTACATTTCGCTTTGCAAAGGGTTCCCGCGCCGCGACGGGGGGCTGCGCCGGGCTGGCGCCCAGGGCTGGGGGCCTTGAGTGCCTAAGGGGCCCACGGCCGCCCGCCGTGCGCACTCCCGGCACCCGAGCGGCGGGAGAGCTTGGTCCTTGTGCCCACCTGTCCCTAGCGTCAGGTTAGGGGGGCCCTGCAGGCTGGGGCCATGCCTGAGCTTGGTACCCTGAAGAAAGGGCTTGATCGCTGGCACTCATCCAGCGGGGTGCCGAGCTGTAGAAGAACCAGTGTCTCCTGCTTCCCTTCCCCCAGGCATACTGGGGTGGGAAGGGACTTGGACGTTGGCAGAGGTCAAAGTCAGAAGGGAATTCAAGCGACAGGGTCTTCCCAGGCATCACTCCGGTCCTGAGCCTCCTCCATCGCCAAGCCCTTCCCCTGTCTCCAGTGCCCTCCCTCTCCCCACCCTACCTCGCCCCCTCCCCTCTCAGACTGCTCCCAGTCACAGAGCTGCATTTCTGAAGCCCCTGCCTTCTCTGGGCACTGGCCACACTCCTGCCCTCTCTGGGCACTGGCCACACTCCTGCCCTTGCATTTGCCATAGCCGTCCTTCCTGGGCACCTCCAGGACCTCCCTCGGAGACTGCACACTACACCACGCCCAAAACTGTGCCACCCACCCTCCAGAGGAACACAGCACACCCTAGATGGTGATGACAGCACCTGGCAGCTGGATGGGCTAGGCGGGAGGCGGGCTCTTCCAGGCCCCAGAGAGGCCACCTCCGCATGTCTGTTGACAGAGAGTACAGTAGAGGCCTGCAGGGAAAGGGCTGCACTGGATGGGCATGGAACTCGGATGGGCAGGCCTGCAGGGCCTTCCCCAGGCCAGCAGCAGCCTCAGCCGGGGGGTCACGCCTCCCCAGGCCTCAGCCTCAGCAGCAAACATGTACGTGTTGGTCAGTTTCATTTTGATTTTTGGCTGTTTCCTTTCACTCCCTTTCTTTTCTCAAACACCCTTACTCCCGCAGCTGACTCGGCGAGGAAAGCCAAGGGCAGTTGACAAGAGGCTTTTGGTTAAGTTTTATGTAAGGACATTCCCAGTCCCTAGACAACCCACCTGAACAGGGTGCCAGACTCCTGAGCTCCAAGGTACCAGACAGCCTCATGGGGGAGGGTCGCTCCCATGTCCCCAGATCTCTTGGAGGTGAGAGAGCACATGCAGGGGTAGCTGTGGGCCGCAGTGGAGAGGAGCAAACCCAGAAGTGAGATTACCCATCTCCCACCCCACGGGCATAGCTTAGCAGCAAAGCCAAGCACCTGTCAGGGCAACTTTGCATCCTTCCGCAAGGCACAGAAGGCAGGTTCTGGGGATCTTCCCAAGACTTCTGCTCCCTCCCTGGCCCTGGAAGCCTAAGCAATACTCCAAGGGTTCCGGGCCTGTGAGACAAAATAGTCGCAGAACTAGGTGGACCCCAGGACAGCAGGCAGCGGAGGTGGCTTGGGCGCTGACCTGGGGAGGAAGCCTTGGCAGCACCTGATCTGTGTCCCTCCCACAATGGGACTCCACTTTGGCATTGCCCTGGGAGTTCCTTAGGAGACAGCACTGATTCCTCCTTTCACAAAGCTGGCCTGAATCCTCTCCCTCCCCTTCCGACCCTGGGAGATCTGGGCTTTCAGGACACTGTAGGCCTCTCACCTTACTGGGTCCATGCTGGCCTGTTAGCCCTCTCTGAGGCGTGAAGTTGGGCTAGTGCTGCCCACCTCCAGAGAGGTGAGATGGGGGGAGGGGTGCCCTGGACTTGGGCATTCACCAAAAAAAAAAGGGGGTTTTGGGGAAAGGTACTGGGAGGTGGGTATTCTTGGACAGTAGCTAAAAAAAAAAAAGAGAGAGAGAGAAACAAACTGAAAAAGAAAAGCTCACCGTTTTTAACCCCGTCTATGTTTTTGTTTGTTTTTTTAGCCTCCCATTTGAAACGTGGTAATATTGTGATTCCATTTCTCCTTTAGCCGGCAAGGGAAGAGGGTGGGGGAGTTTATGTGACTTTTCCTGTTACTTTGTTTTTGTTTGTACTTCCTTTCCCTCTCCCATTTTGTTTTGTTTTGTTTTCCTTTGTAATGTACAGAAATGCAAACTATTCTTTCTGGGTTTTTCTCTCTTCTGTGTTGTTCTAGAATTTTGCTTTTGTGTGTGTTACTGTGGGAACCTCTCCTAATGCAGAGATGGTTTTGAATCTCAAGTGAACATTAATCATGTACATTTCTCTATAGACTTATTTCCCCCTTTGTGACCAGGATTTAAAAGGGAAGATAACTTAAAAATGGCTCCCGGGCCAAAATCTTCTGCCAAATCTACATGCAATCTACATGCACAGCCAGCCCTCTCCTCAGCCCAGGGGCATGCTGGAACTGTCTCCATTTTTAGATTAACAAAAATGGTGCAAGCCATGCTTCTGTGATCCATCTTGAAAGAGCCTTGGAGAGAAATTGGGAAATCCAGGAAGTGGCAGATCCAGGGAGCTTCCTGTGTCTCCTCAGTTCTGTCTAGTGTGACACGGCTGCTGCGAACCTCCCATAGCTTCCATGCCAGGCCTCAGATCCTTAGGTGGCCCTGAACGAGAGACCTGAAGTCACCTGAGACAGTTTAGCTCACACGAGGGTTTCAAAGCCAGCCACTCCCAACTAGAGAAAAATTCCATCCTGGTCTTGAGACTTGAGACTAAGGCCAGCAGAGTGGTGGCTGCCAATACATCTTGTTGACCAGAGGGACCAGAGGGATTCGGGGCTTCTGTTTTTACAGAAACAGCAGCTCAGAGAAAACTGAGGACACTCATCTCAAGGTCACACAGCTTTTTAGAGGTAGATCCAGAAGGAGACAGACCCCAGCCCTTTAACCTCAAGACCCCCTCCACCCGCTAAGCCATGGGGAGGCTGCTATGTGGGCAGCACACTCTAGGAGCCTAGCTGGAGGACCATGCCGGGGCCCCTCCATGCTGGGGCTGTCTGTGCCTGCCCCCAGCTCTCTGTCCCTGGCACCAGGGAGTGGTGGGCCTTGCAGCATGCAAGCTCATGCCTAAGTGCGATGTTTCAGTGACTGAGGGAGCCCTCAGCCCTTACAGTTCATGCACCAGTGGGGAAATGACTAGTGACGCACAGAAGGAAGGGAGCCACTCAGGGTCAGTCACACATTGTAGGATGGGAGCGTGACATGCTGAGCAGGAGACCTCCTGGGAGAGTCCTGCCATCCACTCTATTGGGGACCTTTGTCCACCTCCTTCCAGTTCCCAGAGGTGCAAACCCAGCACTAGCCCTCAAGGCCCTGCACACTGGCCAGCAGTGGCCTCCTTCTATCAGTCGGTGAAGGTTGAAGAGGAGGTGTGTGAGCAAGAGCCCAGGGCTCTTCGATGCCTCTGCTGCTGGCTCAAAGACCCCAAGAAGAGATAGAACATCTCAGATAGAGCAGTGATAGAGTGGAACATCAGAATAGGAGGGACCTTGGCATTTCTTCCAGGATGAAGCAGAAGGCAGGAGGGATGCATTCTGAAAAGAAAAAAAAAGGCAAGGTGAGGGGGCAGGATCCACTTCCCTCTGTCGATTGAACGTGGTTGCCTTCCCTTTTAAATGCCCCCCCCCACCCCATCTGTCTACTCTGACTGGCCTTGTTTAAACAGCTTTGCTCTCTTCTGTCTGGGTCGCCCTTCTCTCTGTCCTTCTGTCTCGCCTTGCCTGTCTCTCTGTCACTCTCCCAGTCTCTCTCTTTCTCCCTTTCTCTCCATCTCTCTCCCCTGACATGGGCCCCTCCCCATGCTGCCAGGCCCGATAGCCCACCCTGTGGTTCTGCTTCCATCAGCTGCTTCCTGCATGCCCTCTGGAGGTTTCTGTTGTTTAAAGAGTTAAGGAAAGCTTGACTATTGGAGCCTGGGGGTTTAAAACAAACCGAAATGGCTGGGCAGGACCCCTCCCACCCCTGGGCTACACCTGAAAGCCACACTGGCTGCCCTGGTGATTCCGAGGGGGAGCGCAGCTCAGTCACTGCCTGTCCCCATTCTGCATTCCCAATGCAGACGAGACCTTCTTTTCTTCTTTTATTATTGCATTCCCGTCCCTGACCACTGAGAAGGTAGGTATCCTGGCTCCGCTGTGCGCTCGCTCCCATCTCCAGATAAGCCCCGCCACTCTGCTTGGTTTGAATGTGGTTTTCTTTCTCTCTCTCTCTCTTTCAATCTTGCTCTGGTTGGTTTTCTCCCCTCCCTTTTCTTTCTTTATTTTAGTGACTACTCATTTGTAACTTGCATTTTCTCTAAATGAGCTCAAAGCTGTGTTTCCTGGTTTGTCTTTTGGTTTTCTTGACATTCCCTGACAACTTTTCTGGTCCATTCTTCCCTCCTTTCCATCTGCTCTCCTCCTCTGTCTTCCTCTCCATCCCCACCCACACCACCCAGCCCCCTTCACCACCCTCTTTCTCATTTTGTTGTCCGAATGCATTTCTGTGTGGTTTTAGCACTCTGAATTTGTGTCCCCTCCTGAACTGTATGCTGCGGTTGAGCCTATTGGACTCCTGTTGTCTGGAGTAGCTGCTAAGCTCCTCACCCCTCACCCCTGCCAGCCCCTGTCCCACTTAGTCATGCACAATGGTGGAGGGGCCTGACCTGGACCTGTTGGCCTCCAGATCCAGGAGGAAGTCAGGCTTGAGAGAGAGCCCTGGCCCTCCCTCCTGGAACGTCTGGGCTCCCCTGGGTCTGGCCCTGGCCACAAGCAGAGCTGTAGGGTGGGGGCTGCAGGGCTCTGCAGTTGGCACTAGGGCTGAACTTCACAGCTGCATCTTTGGGTGTAATGAACTTAGGGGGAAGGGTGAGCTGGCCAGGAACAGACACTGGGCTTAGAGGGCCCACAGAGCAAAGTCTCTATGGGGCAAGGGGTAAGTAAGGTGCTGGGGAGTCTCAGGTTACCTACACGTCCCTCCTAGATTGCTGTCCAACCCAGACCGGGGCCCCTCAATTCCCCAGCATCCTGCCATCTTCTGATTTTGAGCTTACGATTGTTTTTTGGTACAGAATAATCCAGGAGAATAGTCCAGCCCACCACCAGTTGTTGGGTTAGAACCAGGCCTAGGTCCTGGAACAAAAGCTCATCCAGCCACACTAGATAATAGTTGGGGTATATGTTCAGGGACCCTATCTCCCTGCCCTGTCCAAGCTGGGCAAAGCATATAAATTCAGCATCCCAACCCTTTGTGAGGGCTGTGTAGGCCTGCACCCTCAGCTTAAGAAGAAGACCCTGCTAGTCACCTAATTCCTGCATGTTGACCCACCAGGCAGGGCCTGGAGAGTTGAGAACATTCTTCAACTCTGGGCAGTGCTGGGAGGACAGACAAGGACATTTTCAGGGAAGGAGAAAGTTTCACTGGTCTGATGGAAGAGACTCTCTCCAAGCCTGATAGGGGAGTGGCAGCCTTTGTTCTCAGGGACAAGAAATGGGGTCCTCATATGCCAGCTTAGAGGCTCAGACTGTTATCTGAACTCTGTTGTTCTTGTCCTAAAGGGTATCAAAATGCAGTGAGCACCTGTCCTCACTACTTCCTCCTTCAAAAATTCCTTACATGCAACAGCCTTGAGCCCATACTAAGCCAGTCACAGGCATGAGCCTGATGTGAGGTGGGGTTTGGGGGAGAGAGAACTTCCAGACAAAAGGGTCAGCAGCCACAAAGAGCAGGCTCTGGAGATGTTTGGGGGTCCCATCCAGCTATGAAATCCCATGGTCTCTGGGCCTGCCCCTCCTTCAATCCTTGAGGTGGATGAGATCCCCAAGCAGAGGGTGAGGCTCCCTCTCTGGTGACCTCAAGGTCACCCTCCTGACCTGGAGGTGCTGGAGGGATAGGTGGTTAAGGGTGAGGTTGGCTCTGGGGAGTCTTCCCCCAGGGAAAGCTCTGTCTGCCATCCTCACCTCCCACCCTCTGCTGCCTGTGCACCATGGGATTTCAGGCTTTCTGGCACTGCTCTGACCAACTGTCTGCAAGAGGACATGAGTTCGTTGTACTCTGAAAAGAATCTTTCCACCCTTTCACCCAACAAAGACTCCAATAGTTCCCATTTTACAAATGGAGAAATTGAGGCCCCAGAGTTAGGTAGCTTCTGTAAGGTCTCACAGCAAACTAGCTCAGGGCTGTCTCCAGGGTGTTCCACCTTGCCAGGTACAATCATCTTGGGTTCTGACAGGCCAGATGGCTTGGAAGCGGTGAGAGGGAAGAGTTTACATCAAGACATACAAGGCATCCAGATCAGCACCAAGAGTCTGGCGCAAGGTTCTGGACTGCATGGTTGAGGGCAGCAACATGTGGGCATGGGTATCTGCCCAACCCAGGCAGATTCCTAATACTCCCAAGTCTAAGGCAGTGGGATAGAGAGGGCCGCAGTGTCTATGGGGAGGAACAGCATGCATGGTCTCTGGTCTTCCCCCTTTGCTGGCCTTTGCCCTGGAGTTAGAACAAGCTACTCAGACCCACAATCCCGGCTGCAGTCAGGATTCACATCCAGGTTCTGGTTCCCCAGTTTAGCAAAAGCTTCTTAAAGGTAGGATCCAGCTTTCCCTTGAGTATTGTTGAGTGTGCATCAGCTGCCAGCCCTCACTGCCCCATCTGGTATCTGTTCACTTTATCCACATTGACAACCCAGGGAGGGGTAGACCAGAAATCTGGGGATTCTGGAGATTTCTTTCTCCTTCACCTCCTCTGAGAGTAAAGGTTGCTGAAACAGACCCAAGTACTGGGGCTGGGAGGTCCAAGAAGGAGTGTGTGTTAGAGAGACCAGGGTCTCCTGGTGCTATCTGTTGGCAACGGAACAGTCATCTCAGAGGAGCCACAGATGAACAACTCAGCCCCCATCTCTCCTAGCTTAGGGCGTGGGGTACACTGATGATAGGAAAACTGGGTTGCTCAGAATGGCGCCTTGATACCCACTCTGCACACCTGTGCTGCCTCAGTCCCAAGCAGGGACACCAAGCTGTCAGGACCCTCTTGGCTCTAGACAGGTGCTCTCAGTGGCTGTGGTGAATGTTCACTGGCCACTTCAGCCTCCAAGCATGAACTGGCTGTTCTTTTCCACTAGTGGCCTGTCTTCTTGCTCCAGCTCCAAGTCCAGGCTGGCTCCAGGCTTGCCCCCTCCAGGGAGCGCCCAAGGCCACGCCAAGGAAACCAGCCTCCTGCCAGCCCCTGCCAGTAAGGTGCCCCAACGGGTGATAACTGGTTTTGTTCTTCCAACTAAAAGGCGTTGGCCCTGCGCCTCTCCTAGGACACCCAGTTTGGCCCTGGCACTTCTTCCTTTCTCGGAAAATAGCACTGAGACCCTACTAGATGCTCAGTTCTGTGATTAAAAAAAAAAAAAATGGGTATCACAGAGCCGAATCCAAAACCAAATATACCCAGAAGGTGCTCAGGGTCAAGTTGGTGCTGGTGATCAGGATGGACTAGGGGTGGGGTCAGCCTTGTAACTAGTGCAACCAAGTGTCACCAGATGGAGGCCAAGAACTGGGGGAGGGGTCAGTTCTGTGGAGGGAGGGGGGTACAGAGAGCAGTCACAAGTGCACAGACAATCCTAGACTATTTGCTCTGAAAGAGACATCAGGACGCAAAGCCCAACCCTCTCCTTTTGTGAAAGGGGAAACTGAGGCCCAGGAAGGGGAAGAGATGTGATTAGGTTCACTTAGCCAGGTAGTGACACATTCTCGGATCCCTGGTTCCTGGCCAGGGCCCTCTTTGGTTTTCTGGATCCCAATCCTTATGTCCTAAGTCCACTTTTGGAAAAAAACATTTGACATCTCTGCCCAGCGGTCACCAGAGAGGTGCGCGCTCCGGAGCAGGTGCTGCCTGTCCTTCCCAGAGGCGGTGTGGCCTCCGCTAGGCCTAGAATGGGGTGGTTGCGTTTTTCTCTCTCTCTCTCTATCTCTCTTGCATTTTTTGTGAATCTAATGATGAACTTATGCTACCACACTTTTCCCTTCTCTTACACACCTTACCTACTAAAGGAGGAAGTGCCACTTTATTGGTAAGTGGACGTTAACCAAGAGGGACTTAAAAAAATCAGAACTTAAAAAAAAAAAGAAAAAGGAAAAGAAAAGAGAGAAACAGAAAGACAGTCGGGCGCTACTGACAAGGCCACAGGTCTCTTCAGGGCTGGAAAACAAAGAAAAATGTTAACAGAACAATGTCAGTTCCCCAGGAGTTCAGACGTTGTTTTTGATTTTGGTATCTAATTGACATTTGTGGATTTTGTTTTTTTATTATTTATGTTTTTCCTCCCTCTCTTCCGTTCAGTTTTGAATTCAGTTGCCCCGCCCCCCACCCCATCTGTGTGCCGTGTGCCCCTCCATCCCCTCACCCACCCCCCAAGTGCTGGGGGGGCCTGGCCTGCTGGGCTGGCCCTGGGGGGCTCCGGATGCCAGCCCTCTCTCTTCTCAGCCGGATCGTCGGCCCGTGGGGGGCCAATGTCAGCGCCCTTGCCCATCCTGAAGTCCCCTCCCTTTCAGCCCCCACCCCCACCGCTCCGTCCCTCTTGTGTTTTGCATGCCGAGAACCTTGCATGAGCTGCACTGTTGAGGCCAGAAGGTGGACACTCAGGAGAGGCAGAGGCAGGGCAGGCGCGGGGAACCGTGTGTGCGATGCTCCGGGACTGGCAGCTCCCGGCCTGGGCCTGGTGAAAGCCCCCTCTCCTTCTCTCCCCCCACCCACCCACCCTCATCTCTCTCTCTTTCTCTCGACTTACCCTCCACCTCTCCTGTCTCCTCTGTTTTCTCTCTGCCTCTCTAATTCTCGTCTCTTCTCTCCGTCTCTTCTGTCTCTCTCTGCCTCTCCGTCTCTCTGTCTCCGCCTTTGCCCCATCTCTCTCTGTCCCCGTGGCTCTCTCCGTGCCCTTCCCATCCCCTCCGTGCCCTCTCTGCCTCTCTCCCCGTCAGAAGCCCAGCTCGCCCTCGCCCAGGGCCCGCGACCAGGCAGAGGCCGACGCAGCCACACCGCCCGCGCGGGGCAAGGAGAGCCCCAGCCCGCGCTCGGCGCCGTCGTCTCAGGGCAGAGGAGGC
>NW_004567125.1:1157816-1172945 GCF_000260355.1 Condylura cristata | reverse complement strand
CGCGGCCGGCACGGCGACCCCGAGGGGAAGAGTTCGTCGCGCAGCCCGGGCCCCCACCCGCGGTCCTGGAGCTCCAGCCGCTCGCCGTCGGCGGAGAAGAGGCCGCGCAGCCCCAGCCGCTCGCCCTCGCCCAAGAAAACCCCGGGCTGGTGAGTGCGGCCCGGACCCCGCGGCCACGGGCGGCGGCGGGGAGACCCCGGGACGCATCGCTCACCCCGGCCTGACCCCGCAGGGACAAGGACAGCGACAGCCGCGCCCGCCACGCCGAGGCCGAGGCCGCCCGCGCCCGGCGCCGCTCCCGCAGCTACTCGCCCATCCGCAAGCGGCGCCGGGACTCGCCCAGCTTCATGGAGCCCCGGCGCATCACCAGGTACGAGGGTCGGGGGTCCCTGGACTCCCGGAGGACGACTGAACCTGGTGCGGGCAGAGGAGCGGGTCAGCGTAGGGGACTGGGAGGTCCGTGAGGGCTGGGGGCTCTTGGGGGTGCCGGGGAGAGGTGGGGAGGAGATCAGAGACTGGGGAGAGGTTCGGTGAGGGAAAGAGGCCTCGGGAAGGGAAGGGTCCCCATGGAGCCTTGAAGGCCTACGGAGGGGAGGGCTCCGAATTTGGGTCTGCGTGCACAGAGCAGGCATGGAGTTCCGCTCTGGAAGATTTCTGCCATGACTCCTGGAGTCTTTGTCTCCAGCACGCCCCCCTCATATCTGTCTCCTGGCAATGATGTCTCCTTTTCTCCTTCATCTCAAGGTCCAGCCTGCTGAGTGGCCTGTGGGCAGCCTGGGGGCCAGGTGACCCCCTCTCCACAGGCTGCAGGGGAGATGCCCATGTGAGCTGACCTGGCTCTGTTCCGCCATAGTCTGTCTGCCTCTCCTTTCCTTTCTAACTTCACTGCTCACCTCCCAGTCTCCTGGGCAGTTTGGAGGAGGGGCGCCAGCTGCCTGGCCTCTGGGGCAGCCTTGGGAGGGGCCGTCCCTCCTACCTTACCAGCTCAGCCAGTAGGGCTGTGACAAGGGTGTGACTTGTCACACTTGTCAGCCCTAAACAGAGCTTCTCTGCCAGGGTTGGAGGGGGGCCTGGGTCTCCTGGTGAGATTATGGCCTGCACTTGTGGAAATCCCCCTGAAGTTCAAAATCGCTGTCAGGATGTAGAAGGCCAGGAGGAAAATTCTGAGCCCAGCTCTGCCACAGCCTTGCTGGGCAACCTTGTGGTGGGTGGCGAGGGGTCAGAGCACGTGCCCTCAGGGTCCAGGGTCCCTCAGGGCTCCCTGAGCATCTTTCCAGCTCTAACATGCGCAGATTCTCAAACCAGCCCTTCTGGTCCTTGATGATCCAGGTTGCCAGGGGAAGCAAGGGCATGGTCTTCGCCCCCCACTCAGCTAGATGCCAGCTCTGAGACCTGGGAGACCCCCCCCCACAGTGGTACACCCACACACGTACTGGAGGGCCCCACGCCTCCCCCCTGGCACTCACCTCAGCCCTCTCCCAGGCTGCCTCCTCCTCCCACTAATGTACCCATTTTCTTCCTCAGAATTAATCCCTCGCGATGGGGCATTGTTGCTCCTGTAACCACTCTCTTTTCTTTTCTTGGGGTCCTAGCCTCCTGGCTTCAAACTAACTGGGGACCAGCGGTGGGAAGTAGCTGAGTGAGGAGTGGGTGCGAGTGTGTGTGTTTGGGGGGTGGAGGGGGCTGGGCCTTGGGCACGGGCAGCAGCAGCCAGGGTTCTCCTCCCTTTTCCCTTCAAGTGACCTGAAAGCCATAATCTCAATTCTGTGGGGAAAAGAGGTGGAGGGCTAGACTATGTTTACAAACCCTTCCATGCAAAGAAGCCACTGCTGAGTGTGGCTGATGTGAGTTGCCTATAATTAAGTTCCATTCATTCAACAAACAATGGCACCCCTACTTAGGCCACATAAATGAGGAGAAGCAAAGTAATCAACATGAAATTGGCAGATGACCACAGGCTGTCCAGTCCAGTTGGGACAGGAGATACTCCGAGGCAAGGGCTCAGGGGAAACTGAGGCAAGGAAGCCCTCTCGGCTGCTGCTGGGGTGGGGCTCAGGGCCAAGTAAGGGCCCAGGACTGGCAGATGTCAAGGTCCTGGGCGGCCTATAACAGACTTTTCTTCCCAACAGTGCCCGAAAGCGCCCCATCCCCTACTACCGGCCCAGCCCCTCGTCCTCCTCCAGCTGCCTGAGCAGCGACTACTCCAGCCGCAGCCCCAGCCGCAGCCCCAGCCCTGGCCACAGCCATGGAAGCTACAGCAGCCGAAGCCGAGGGACCCGCAGCCGCACGCGCAGCCCCTCCCGGACCCCCAGTCCCAGCTACCACAGCCGGAGCAGCTCAGAGAGTGGGGGTTTCTGAGTCCAGACAGACCCAGCTTGGTGCCTCCGGCACAGGAAGAGGCGAGGCGTCAGGCCTCAGGACCCATGGTGGGGGGTTCATACCCCACCACTACAAAAAGGTCCCCGGGCCAGGGAAGACCTTGAGGGTGAACACCCTGCAGACAAGGAGGAGCTGGATTCTGTTGCTTCTAGAGGGTCCCTCCCCCCACCTCCTCCCACCCTCCATGTCCAGGGAACAAAGAGCCGCTATGAACACAGGGATTGCTCTGCTGCCCCTTCCTGCTTGATGCCTGCTTACTAGGCTAGGGACCTCAGCTCAGGGGACCCAGGGGCACCTCTGAAAGTGCCAGACCTGGGGGCCTCCCCTCTCCACTCTGCAGGGCCCTCAGCTCCTCTTTACTACTGGCCAACAAGAAGGTGTGTCAGCCCAAGAACCATCTAGTTAGAAGAAAGACTGGTCTAGTCCTCGGCGCACCACAGTCCAGACTGGGGGCAGCATCTTGAGTAAGCTGCAGAGGGCTGGGGCTGTGAGCTGGAGGCTGGGCTCAGTGCCTCCCTAAACCCCGCCCCTGGCCCAGGAGGGCTGGTTGAGGCAGTGTCTAAGAGGAGGATGGCCTCTAGGCCCCAGCCTGAGGACCAAGGAGCTCACTCCTGATCCCACCTTCCTAGACCAGGGTCTGGCCTCCAGCCCTCACCCCGTGCCCTGGGCCAAGGCCATACCAGCCATGCCTTCTGCGTGACAAGAGGCAGGCAGGCAGACCACAGCAGCAGCTGCCCCCGAGAGCAAACAGGACCCAGGTCAGCAGGTGCGAGAGAGGAGGGCCTGGAGGAGCCTGTGAGCAGGACCAATGCAGCCTGCCCATGAGCGTACCGGAGTCCCCACGTGTCCAGGGTGGGTCATAGGCCAGATGGCAGCGCAGGGTCACAGGCATAGGGGAACATGCACTTGGGACCTGCCATGGAGCACTTCCTCCTCGGGCCCGGTGGTCAGCTGAGGCTCCCCAGAGTGGAGGTGCTGTAGCCCTTCCAGGGCAGGAGAGGGTCTAGACCGAGGGCCTTGGCCTGGGCATCAATGGGGGAGAAGTCACCCCAGCCCTCTTCTGCTGCTCCCAGCCCCCTCCTCCCGGGGCCCTCAGGGATCTCACGAAGTCTTCCTTGGCCCAGCAGGGCAGATGCCCTGGGCTCCAGCCGGGGGGAGGGGTCTGGGGTGTGGTCCGGGTTCCCCTCTATTTTCTCCTCCCTCTTTCTCCGCGGTGCGGATAAAAATTGGACTCTAATAAAACACTCGGTGCCCAGATGGCAGGTGGTGAGATCAGGCCTCTCTGCATTTGGGCACTCGGGGAATGTGGAGCTGGCTCTTTCCCTGTGAGAAGTGAGAAGGGCTCAGACTCCTCAGACCAAAGAACTAGGGCCTGGTGGGTCTGCTCCTCAGCCCCTTCTTGTATGAATCTTGGGGGGCAGATGTTGAGGGGTCCAAGAATACCTTCCCTGCAGCTTGGGCACTCTTACACACCCCACACACTAGGCCTAGCTTCAGGGAGGGCAGAGGGAGGAGGTACCAGCACCACACAGGGACCCCCACAGGGGCCCTCCCAGAGCCCAAGGACAGGGCTTGCCCTTCCCAGCGTGGTGACAACCAGGGCTGGGGTGAAGCCCAAAGGAAAGGTACCAAGTGCTGGGCACAGGTCAGGCTTAGAGCAGGTGTTTGACAAAGGGTCAAATTAGGGAGCCCGACACTGGCTGGGCACTAGGATGGCACTGGAAAGGGAAAGTAGTTTTTAAATAGCTGCTAGCATTATATTTCTTTCCTTCATGTAGATCAAAACAAACATACATTTCCTTCTCCTCCCCCTCCCCCTGTTCCTGCTCTTTTTCTCAATGGTGGATTTTAATCCAGTGCTTTTTGGGAACCTGATGAAGGTCAAGAACACCTCCCCAGATGAAGGTACACACACCTGTAATTTGGCATGCAATGTTGGGGCTCATAGACACTCTTTAAGTCCGCCCTGGCTAAGGAGACAGCTATGAGACCACAGCCCTGGTCTGCTCGAGCAGGGCACAGGACGCCCATGGTGTGGCCTGGTGCTCAGAGCAGGGGCCGCGCCCGTGGCTGTGGAGCACATGCTCGCTCCTCCCCAGCTGCTGTTCCTCCAGATTGGGGAGCACTGGAGGGGCCTTTTTGCCAGTGCCTGTGCTTCTGATCTGAGGAAGCTGTACAGAGAAGCTACAGCGAATCCTTTAACTCTACACAAGTTCAGCAAAACTGGGTCTTGGACAAGCTGTGGTTCTGGGAGAGCAGCCCCCGGCCTGGAACTGCCACCTCCTAGGGGTAGGGTATGAAATATATGCAAAGGCTAGCATAAAATTCACCCTGTCCCCCCGACCCCCACAAGAGAGATGAGGAATTCCTGTTAATTCCTTGCTACCAAATAAATTTCTAAAAATACCTCTAAATATCTCTAAAAATAGAAATTCACCTTTCTCAGCCCATTCTGTCCCTTTCCCCCTGTTCCACGGACAGCCTGCCCCCTTCTTCTGCACCCCTCAACCAGGCTCTACCCCCAACAGTGCCACTTGTTCCCTTTCTGCCCTGCCTCTGCTCTTGACCAAAGACCCCAGACACCCCACCAAGAACCCTCCCAAGCCCTTCTCCTCACCACTGAGCCTACCTCCATCTTGCTGCCTCCAGTCGGCTGCACGCTACAGAAAATGCAAGTCTGAACATTCATTCCCTCACAACGGACGCTGTTGATCAACCCGTGTGCCACGAGCAGTCCTGTCTTTGGGAACAGGGTGGACAGTGAAACAGAACCCCTGTATCTGGTCCACAAATTGTAGGCTCTGGAAGCCAACACCCCACCCCCCACCCCCACCCCACAAAAGCAGGTAGGAAAACAGGAAACGCCAGTTCCTGGAATTGCCACCTATTCTTCCTGCCCTCTAGCCTCCTTGCCCCTCACGGAGACTTAAAGTGCCCCCCAGCCCACCTGATCCTCCTCCGGGGCCCTCTGTACACCCTGGACCTCGTGTGAGCCCATGGTTAGCAGCCTTCCTGGTCCCAAGCCACTTCCTCCTGACTCCTCATCTCTGGGGTTGTTCTTACCTTTAGGCCACAAGTTCTTATTCCAGAGATTTGTTGGTTTTTATTTGTCTATCTCTCCCTATATACGTGAGTTTCTAGAGACCAGGCCATGCCTTCTTGGTCTCTGCATCCCCAAAATAGGCACCCTTGAAATGAAGTGGAATGAGTGACCGAGGGAGCCAGTGAGTAATTCCAGAAACCTGGGTGTGGGGGCAGAAGGCCTGTAGGTAAGGTGGGGCCAGAGGCAAGGTGTGGTGGCAGCAGGGAGACACTAGGTGGCGACAGGGAGCGGGAAAACTGCCAGCCGGCGCCTCGCCACGGAAGGGGCACTAACCGAGAGAGCCCCGAAGGTCCACCTCCCCCTCCTCCTCAGCAGCCTCCCTGGCTACCTGGGGAAGCAGTGTCTGTTACCTTGGGGGTGGGTACCAGGCCCCCTCTCCCTCCCACAGACTGGGTTCAGTCTGTGCTCTGTACCTTGGGAAAAGGGAAAAATACCGCCAGGGAGGCAGGCAAGAAAACAGGAAACTCCAGTTCCAGGTCAGGTGGAAGGAGGGGGTGGGGTAGGCTTAGGGACCTCCCTAGGATGTGGCCTTTAGGGTGCAATAGGGCCTTTTGTGGTCTCTTTCTCCACAAACGGGGCCCACAGGGACCCCCTTTTTCCCTCCCAACACACAGCAGCCAGAAGGCTGACAGGGCTGCCTGTGTCTTCATTCCTGGGCTCTTTTCCCCTTCTTCACTGGTTTCCTACAGCCCCCAGACCCCCTCAAGTCCCAGGTGTGCATGCCCAGTGTGGGGTTCCCAGCTGGTGTCCCCACCCCCTGCCTTTCTGCCATGCTCTTGGAAGCCCCTGGTCTCTCATCTGCCACTCTCAGCGGCCCAATCCTATTACCAGGCACCTGCCCTTCTCCAGGCCTCCCTCCACCTGAGAAAGGCTCTCAGGAGATCCAAGAATGAGGAGGTGCTCCAGCTGTGGGGCCTCCTACCACCACAGCCCCTGCAGGGAATATCATACCTCACCCCCCCTCACTCACCCCTGCGTACACCCCCCCCCACACACACACTTTCTCTCTCTCTCTCTCTCTCTCTCTCTCTCTCTCTCTCTCTGTGTAGCATTAGATTGGGGGGGGGGTAGGGGGAGAAACTTGATTCACTAAGCTGGAAGGAGACTTCGAGAACATCCAGTCCAATGGTCTCATTGTACAGATGAAGAAAAATGAGTCACAGGAGTGGGCCACTGGCCAAGGTCACAGAGTCAAAGACATGCAGGTCCCCAGACTCCCAGGCTATATAGATTCTTTCTTCTCCATAGCAGTGTGGGGGTGGAGCAGGAGGATGGATCCCCAAGCCTCCACCTGACTCTCCTTTTGCCCCTCTTCAGGCGATAGGGTCGGATGACCCCAAAGACCAGCCAGAAGCCAGAGAGGCATAAGGGGTGGACAGGATGGAGATGGGTTTTGGAAATGGACTCTCAGAGGGGCTTCCAGAAAGACCTAGAGTCCCCCCCTAATTACTGCTGCCCACATATTCAATTCCCAGCAGGGCAATTGAACTGCTTGATCCGTCAGCTGTCAGACTTCTCTGGGAGCTCCAGCAGCTGCCCAAAGATTCTCGTGCTTTCTCTGTGACTGAGCCAGCAAGGAAGGGGCTGACTCAGCCGCAGTTGGCAAAGGCCTGTCAAGGGTGTGGCTGGTGTAGCCAAGGCCTTGGGCACAGCGCCAGGCAAGGAGGCAGAGATGCTGGTCTTGGGGCTCTGACAGAGCACCCCAGACTTTGGGACTATGGATGAAGGGGGACCCCCACCAATTCCTATCTCCCCTCCCCCCCTCTAACCCCATAGCTTCTGGGAAATCCCTGTGGGTGGAGTTGTCCTTTTAATTCCAGAAAAACTGTCCCAGGCAGCTCAATGCCTGGGATGCCAGAGCCAAAATTATCAAAGAACAGTTGGGCAGGTGGGCTGACATTCAGTCCTTGCTGCTCTTGCCAAGCCATATGCCTGAGTGCAGGGTTCACCCCCTGGAGAAAGGGGGCCTGATCAGAGCTGAAAGGACCCCAGAGAACCCAACCCAACCCTCCATACCCAGAAACGCAACTCTTGGCAGCACCCCTAAGCCTGTGCCCCCCACAGCCCACAGCCCTCCCTGTACTGCAGAGGAGTCTCTACCCTTGGAGGAGGCATCTGGAGGCCTGATCTCCCACCCTTTACCAGCTTTGACACCTCAGGGCAGTTCTGACCTCAATTTCCTCATCTGAAAAATGGGACTTTGATAAGATACTTAGAGGCGCCAAAAGTCTATACAACCTGGTGGCTCTTATTAGGCCAAGCCTCATATCCAGAATTAAAGGCTTGCTGCCCTTAGTGGGGATGAAAGCTCACTCACTGGGCAGCAGACACTTCCCATGCGTTACTTCTCTTGAGACTCCCCGCTCCCCAGCAAGGTGGGTGTGTCATCAGTCCCCTTTGAGATGGGTACATGCAGGTTCAGTGAGGTCATCAGGCCAGTGACCAGCAGTACCTGAGATTCAACCTGACCCCAAAACCCAGTTTTTCCCAAACCTCCACTTCCTTGCACCAGAGCTACCCATGTACCTTCCTTTGCGATTGTCAGGGTGATCTAGGCATCTTCCTTCGAGAACAGCTCCATTGAAAGTGGATGTGAATTCTCAGTTGGTGCCCCCCCATCCCCATGTGTCTTAGGGCTGCTGTGCTCCAGGTTGCACAACTTCCCCTGGCTGGGGCAACCAGGCTGGATCCTCCCCGCTTCATCCCAGATGAAGGGAGCTTGTGTCTACAAAGCGCTGGCCGCAGGCAGGCAGCCCCCACCCAGAGCGTGGCTGGGCTTGGCAGGACCACACTTGAAAGCATCTGTGACCACACCTGACAGCTCTCTCTAGGGTGGGGTACCTTGGCTGTGCCAAGGTGGGCAAGCAGGGGCAGATGAGGGCCCTCCCTGGCTCCTGACCTCACCCTGACTTTATAGAGCTGACCTCACCTCGATTTTATGATGGATTTTCAGAAGGGCTGGGAGTGGCCAGGACTGAAGGCCCAGAGCTTCCCGAAGCTGAGACCCTTGAGGGTTGGCCAGCAGCTCCCAACTGAGGCCCCTTGGGATCAGGACAAGATCCAGCAGAGGAGGTGGGGCAGATCAGGGGTCTTACCTAGCTCCTGCATTCGGTTCTCAAAGCCCAAGGAGCTCAGAGGCCTTTCCAGAGGTGACCTGGACTTGTGGCCTAGCCCTTAATCTTTCCCAACTGGGGGCAGGGAAGAGGTGTTTAAGAAAGAAAGGCAGTTGGATCTCTTGAAGAAGAAACTGAGGCTCAGAAAGGGCATGAGACCTGTTGTTAGCTCAGCTCATGGAGGTGAGTAGCCTGCAGTCTGGCCTCCAGCCACTCAGGTGTCCTGGGTAGGGCAAGCCCCTTGTGGCCTGGTTGTCAGCACCCTCAGTCCCACTGGGAAGAGGAGCAGCAACAGAGGGGATCTCAGGGAGCGAGAAGCTGGGGGGATCCCAAGGGGGTAAAATCCTTGGCCACAAGAGGAGCAAGAGGCTTGCTCTGCTAACATCTTACTGGAGACTGATAGTCACCTAATCTCTTAGAATCTCAGTTTCCTCATCTAGACAAAAGGAAGAACAAGAGTCAAAACGGAAGAAGGAAGGCTGGACAGGGCCACGCCTAGGGAGGCAGGAGAGAGGTTAGGCTTCTGGCTGGAGAGCCCACAGGTGGCCAGGGAGAGGAGTGGGGGCAAACCTCCAGCTTCAAGAAGTAAGAACAAATTATACCACTTGGAATCTCCGCCTCCCTCCCTCTGTGCTATAAGAATCAGAAACAAAGGGGCTATGAGATCATAATTTTAAAAGGGAAATAGAAGCCCAGAGAAAAGAGGGGCCCAATGTCACACAGGAAGTCAGTGGCAAAGCCGAGACTAGATTCAAGGTGGTTGTATCTCAGGGCCCCTGCTGTAATGGGGAAATCTAACAGTAACCCCCCCCCCCTTGTAACCCTCCCGCCCCCCCAGCACAGGGCCTCCAAGGTTCTGGTCTGGGCCCGCCTCATTGCTGGGGGCAGGAGGAACTAGCCCAATGCACACCTGCCAGCACTAGACACGCTCCTTGGTCTTCCCGCTGCTCAAGTGCAGGTAGTTAAGAAAGCCACAACTAGCAATTACCATATATCAGGCCATGGCCATCTTGCACCTGAACCCTCACACCCACCCAATGAAGTAAACATTGTCATCGTCATGGTGTCCATTTTCCAGATGGGGAAACTGAGGCACACTGCACCTCGCTTGCATAAGCTCATCCAGTTAGTGGCTGAACCTAGAGGCTCCAAATCCATAGCGCCCATTCCTAACAACCACACCAGGCAGCTGAAGACGTTCTATCACAGACCCCCGGGTTGCACTCCTAGCTCCGTTCTCCTGGACAAGAAGTCCAAGCTCCCTGGGTTCTGAGTTCCCGGAAAAAAGGATTAGACTATGCATGGGCTGCTGCCCAGCGCTTTAACGCCTAGGCCTGCGAGTGACCTGTGGGCAATGGCACTGCACCCACATGGACCATGCAGTCATTTGTTGTTGTTGTTGTTTTTTTTTTTTTTTTTTTTTTGAACATAGAAGGTTCCAGATGTGGGCAGGGCTTTCCTCAGCCCGCCCCAGTCCCGGTATGCTAGGGGAGGAATGCAGGAGGAGGGGCTGCCCCAGCCTGTCATTGCCATTAATAGAGACTTGAAACACCGCCTGCTAAAAATACCCGGCTGGACACCCATATAAGCGCTGCCGAGTACAGCGCCCGGCACTTCTCCGGGTTCAGTCAGAGGCCCCGAACAGAGCCAACATGACCGAGCGCCGCGTGCCCTTCACGCTCCTGCGGACCCCCAGCTGGGACCCCTTCCGCGACTGGCACCCGACCTACAGCCGCCTCTTCGACCAGGCCTTCGGGATGTCCCGCGTTCCCGAGGAGATGGCGCAGTGGTTCGGCCACAGCGGCTGGCCGGGCTACGTGCGGCCGCTGCCCGCGGCCACGGTCGAGGGCCCCCCGGCGCTGGCCGCGCCCGCCTACAGCCGCGCGCTCAGCCGGCAGCTCAGCAGCGGCATCTCCGAGATCCGGCACACCGCCGATCGCTGGCGCGTGTCCCTGGACGTCAACCACTTCGCCCCCGAGGAGCTGACCATCAAGACCAAGGACGGCGTGGTGGAGATCACCGGTGAGTCCCCGGCCCCGCGGGGACCAAGCTGGCTGAGCGGGCGCAGACCTTCCGTCTCTCTCGCGGGTCGGCCGGGGCGGGGTGCGGCGCACTGAGCGGGGGGCGGGTCTGAGAGACGCGAGCAAAGAAAAGTTCGCCACCGACCAGCCAGAGACAGGAGCGGGGATGGCCTCCTAGCCCAGCCCCTTCTCTAGAATGGAGGCTGCGGCTGGCTCCCTCGGGTCCTCTCCTCTCTGCTCCCGCGTTAGCACCAGCCCAGAAGGCCAGCTCTCCCTGGCGCGCTCCAAGCAGCCAAGCCTGGGGGGTGTGAGCAGGGTGTTTTCTGGAGCCAGCCCCGGCCCTCCTCCCTCCCGTCTGCAGAGGGGGTGTGTGCATACATTCCCAAAGCCCTGAAACCTAACTTTCCAGGCGCTTCTGAGGGCCTGGCCCCCAAATCCCTCAGTCATTCTGGCTCTGCCTTGAGTCCTGGCCTGGTTTGGATGCAGCAGCCTCTGATCTCTCTCTCCCACACAGGCAAGCATGAAGAGAGACAGGATGAGCACGGCTTCGTCTCTCGATGCTTCACACGAAAATACACGTGAGTTCAGTCACCCCGTCTTGGACTGGGAAGAACTGGATGGGGTGCAGGGAGACATGGTGACTCACAGGTGTGTTAACTCTCTCCTCTCTCCACTTCCAGGCTGCCCCCAGGCGTGGACCCCACCCTGGTTTCCTCCTCCCTGTCCCCCGAGGGCATGCTCACCGTGGAGGCCCCTCTGCCCAAGCCAGCCACCCAGTCCTCAGAGATCACAATCCCCGTCACCTGTGAGGCCCGTGCCCAGATTGGGGGCCCAGAAGCTGGGAAGCCAGAACAGCGTGGAGACATGTGAAGCCATTAGCCCTGACGCCCAGCCCCTAGGAACCATCACTGACCATCCCCACCCACCAACCTGTGTGCTCTTTTGATACATTTACCTGCTTTTTTTCTCAAATAAAGTTGGAAGCAAATGCCCACCACTGCCTCAGACCCTTGTTTGTTGTGGAGGTTTTGGGGTTGGTGCCACTCACCAGGTCACATGTTCATCACACTTGCTGAGGCCCATTTGTGCCCCATACGGAACTCCGTGGGTGCAACAGGCTGGTCTACATCACGGGCGCAGCGCAGCCTTGTCCTCTAGCCCATTAAGAGAAGACATGATTGTGATCCCCCACTAAAACCCAGGGCCAGGGAAAGGGGGGCAGAGCAGGTCAGGGGACGGGAGCTTCCTGAGAGCTCAGAGTGCCTAACAAACTTCAGATGACTGCTCATCCTCCCAGAGAGTCAAGGGACCCAGCCACCTTGTTCTGGGAGCCTGGGTTCCCTGCAGAGGGAGAGGTGAGGTCCTGACTGGCCTGGGCAGGAAGAGTAGGGTTGCCTGCACCTTCTATCTTGTGATCTTGCCCCACCCACCGCCCTCTCCCCTGACCTGAGAAGGGTTCAGAGGAACCTGGGGGGAGTCCGAAAGCAGGTGGCCCTGAAGTCCAGTCTCAAGTCCCTGAGAACTCAATAGACCCAGACCCAACACCGTCTCCATCGACAGGGCCCTACAGTCGCAGGCTATAGGGAGATGCCCCTGCATTATTCTCTGAGCACAACCCAGGGTCCCCATGGGAAGCGGCCCCCAGCAGAGAAGGGCCTGGAATATCCACCCTTACACATGGGAAACCTCCCCTGTGCCCCCCACCACGCACACACACACATTGCTCAGCTTTTTGATTTCTACTCCCTGGTATGGGCTCCCTGTTGGGTTGTCACAATCTGGAGCTGGCAGAGAGCCAAGGCGGGCCCAGCCCTCTGAGCCTGGCAGGGCCTGGAGGAGAGCTAACACAAGGAAATAAACAAAGAGAAGGAGGGTTGTGCTGGTCCAGCTGGCAGCACTGGTCTGGGCCCGTCAGCCTGGGCGCTGCCCAGTCTACCCACCTTCCTCCCATCACTCATTTCCTGATCCAATCTCCTAAGTCTCCAACCCTCCTCTGACACACGCCCACATCTCAGGTGTCTCCTGGGAGCCTCCAGGCTCCCGTGGCCACAGCACAGTCAGCCAGGCCTGTCTCCCCCTCAGCTCCCCACTCCCTGTGGCTGGCACCAGGGTAGCCTGGCCTCCGCACGACTGTATCCTCCACTTTGTCCACAGGTGTCCTCAGAGGGTGGGGAGACTGGTGCCAAGCCCTCGACAAGACAATCCTCTCATCAGCCCTGCAGAGCAGAGTGGCTCATCCTGCTTAACTGGGAAAAGCAAGTCCCGCAGAAGAGAAGATACGTGAGTGCACACGTTAGTCCTGGAGGGGGCGGAGCAGGAGACAGGCGGGGTGTGTGTGTGCAGGCTTACGTGAGCACACAGGTTGGTTCAGACATGGAGGCTGGGGAGATGAGGGATAGGGTCTCCACAGCTTGAACTGTGGCCAAGTGAGGTCTGGCCTCAGGAGGTAGAGGACAGGACTGCCGCCACCGATGGACACTAGGGCCCTCAAGGGAGCCAAGCTGCAAAACAGCCTAGGAATTGCGGTCCTAGCCTGGGGTTGGCAGGGGCCTGTACTTGGGATGCTGTCAAATCCAAGGGCAGCTGCTTTGAGCTTAGGGCTCGGACATCAGCTGGGGCACAGCTAGGCCAGAGAGTAGGTAAGAGGGAAAGAATTCAGTCCCCAGAAATGTAACATGGAAACCAAACAGGAGGTGAGGAAACTAAGCAGACATCCTGCACCTTGCCTGGGCCACCCCCAGAGCAGAAGCAGGAGGGGAGTCGGGGCCTGGGTGGGCCCTCTGTCCAGAACCCAGCTCAGATGTTGGACCTGGGGCCACACCTCTGGTTGAGGAGACAGGGCTGACTGGCTCAGGCCTGCGAGTCTCTCCCGGGGAGCGGAGGCACCAGCATGACTCTGGGATACCTGGGGAGTCGGGCCCTGCTGCTGTGCCTCCCCCAGGTCTCCATGGGGCCTTGAGGTCTGCAGACTCAGACACTGGCCTGGAGTCAATGGCACTAGCATCTGGGCCCCTCTGCTGGGCAGAAGGGCATGTGTGGGGCACTGCCTCTGCTCCACATTGATGAGGAGGGCTCGCTACGGACCCTAAGTCCCTATGGCAGCTGCCCCCTCCCAGAGCCAGACTTCTCAGGGACCATGGGCTGCACAAGCAGCCCTCAGCTCCAGGCCAGTCCCCAGGCTCTCCTTCCCAGCTGTCAAATCTGCCCTCCCTGTTGCATCTCCTTGGGGCCTGGTACGCAAGGGGGCAAGTGACAGAAACAGCTCAGTCACTGAGTGTTATGCCACTAGCGAGGGGCCAGGACATGGTGCGGTCTGAGTGGAGTGGGAAAGGTGGATTTCCAGAAGTGCCCCTGGTGGCACAGGCAAGGGGGACAGGCATGGTGCGGGTGGAAGGATGGGTGTGCTCGGGTGGGCGGGATACCTGAGTGCCCTCCCGTCATCCCAGGGTCACACACCCCTGCTTTAGGAATGTGCTAAGCGATATAACTGGAGTCACTTATAAACGGGACCAAACAGTCAGGGCGGTGAGACCCTCTGTTAAACGAGGTCTGACCCTTGGACCGAGCCAAACCTCCAACATCTCCAGAAAACAGCAAGAAAGACAAACATCCTGTTTGAAGAGACTGAGAGAAGTGAACTTTTACCTGTTTCCACTTTGTGACCCTCTGCCTGACCATTAGCTCATCTTCCACGACCTCATCCTTTTTCCTTCTAAAAAAACACTGACTTTTGTCCCTCCTCAGGGCACAAGTGGGTTTCTGCCTGATTTTGGGCTCCCCAAATTGCAATTGTTTGATCCTAAATTCCTTGCTCCTGAATTTCTAGGTTAACAGAAACAAGGTACCAGATCTTAGAGGAGAGATGGAGCCGAGAAGCAGGGCAACCCACTGGGTTGTCCCGGGCAGGGCGAAAGGGGCCGGTGCCAGGACATGGCAAAGCAGTCTCTGCAGTGTGGGTGACAGACTGAATGTGGCGGTGGAGAGGAAGTTTGTCGCTGAGGCCAGGCTCCAGGCCTGGAGCTTGCTGACCTCACGTCTCCGGTCTTGGTAAGGTCAGGTGAATCCAGATTTTTCCTGCTGTGGGAGTGAATTGTTTCCAGGAACATCATCTTCCTTACTACAGAACAGACCCAGGGTTTGCCAAGAACAGACTGCTTCATGGAAAGGGTGGCTGGGGAGCAACAGCTGTCCAGATAATGGCTGCAGAGGACCCCAGTGCTAAGCCCAAAGGGGTGTTCAGAGCACCTTAGGGAGTGCTACCCCATGGAGTAGATGCTTGGAGACCCTCACCCTCGCCCCCCCCCCCCGTCCGATGGAGGCAGCCAAACTCTACTCTACCTTAGAGCCCAGGACAATTCCCTGACACAAGCTGCATTGTTGAGACCGTCTGGGTGGGGACCAGACCTAGTTAAAGTGTCTACATACTGGCCCTCCCTGGTGGCGCAGCGGGTTAAAGCGCAGCACTGAGAATCTGAAGCCACTTCCGTATGAGTTCGATTCCCGCCTGCCGCCT
>NW_004567125.1:1144932-1157569 GCF_000260355.1 Condylura cristata | reverse complement strand
GGAGTGGCCACCCAAGCCGTGGCTATTTAAACTGCCACCTCCCTGCCTGGAGAGGTCTGCCTTTTCCCCCCATCTCTCCTTTGTACGGGGGGAGTGTCGTTTTCAGACTGCACCGGAGCTCCTGAGGTTGCCCCCACACACAGCCAGATGACTGGGTTCCACTGTGCATCTGGCACAGCCTTCCGCAGAAATGGAGATCCAGCCGCATGCTCGCCGGCTTCACGGGGAACAGCTCTGCGGGCTGCTAGTTGGGCTGGGAGAGCATGGAAATGCTAAGAAGCACTGCTCAAGAGCAGAATCGCTGGGTAGTCCAAGGAGAGGCACAGAGGGTGGAGAGCCTCCCTGTCCAAGGGGCCAGGGAAAGCCTAGTACCAGTCAGGGCTCTCAGCGCCCAGCCCAAAGGTCGGGTCTAGGCACCCTGGGAAAAACCCACCAGCCCTAGGGGGTTCCTGGCAGCATAAAGCCTCCCCCCTTCCTTCCAGCCTGGCACACCTACCAGCCCGCCACACCACCCCAGCCAGCCTAAGGCAGGGGTGGAGCCAGAGGCAGCACTGGTGGGCTGCTTCAGAGGAAAGGCCACCCTCCCGCACCACAAGCTGTCTGGGCAGAACCTGCCAGAAGGCTTGCATTAGAGAGTGGAGAGGCATGGAATGTGCGCCAGGCTGCAGCCATCTGGCTCTGGGCCAGCTCTGTCCCAGTTGGAGGCAGGGTCTGGGGTCCTCTGGGCAGTTTCCATCCAGGGAGTCTGGGGGGCCTGAGACCCCTCCTGCCCGATGGTCAGTGCTGTCAGCTCTGTGCAAGACAGGAACCAAGGGGGACTCACGAAGATTGGGGGCTACCTAGGGTCCCCCTAACAGCGGTAGGAAGGTCACAGTCCCAGCGCCCAAGAACGGTCCCTGCAGGACCAACAAGGACCTGGCATGAGGGGGCCCTCAGTTTTGCCCTTGACTGGAGGACACTGGATAACACTATTTTCCCCACATCACTCATGAAAGTCCTCTTGAAAGTGAGGGAAGTCGGGAGTGTGGTGTGTCCAGGCTGGGAGGAAATGTGACAGGGAGATTCAGAACTGAATGGGTGAAAGAACTACCAGAGAGGTCCTGAGCCTTCCTGCCGAGTGCACTCCAGGTCTCTCCCCCACCCCCTCCAAGCCCCTTTAAAGCCCATTCTCCCTGCTGCTTGTCACCCTCTACCCAGCCCCAGCCCCTCCTCCTACCATGATGGCGCCTCAGCCTATTTTCTCAGAGTTCTCCCCAGGTCTGAATCCTTTCCCAAATCATCAAGCCCATCCACGCTTCTAGGACACACTCCCTCCTCCCTCCCAGACCCTGCAGCCACGCTGGCCTTTCATAGCCCCTCAGCAGCCTGCTGAAGACCCTGGACTCTAGGCCTGACCAGCCTGAAAGCCTTGCACTCTGGGAACTGCCCTACAGGCCGATCTCTCTCACCAGGTAGCTCCCAGGTATGGTCCGTGGGTGGGAGGGGAAAAGGGGCTCTTAGGAAGAGCAGCCAACCGCCACCAAACAGGCCCCAGCCTCGGGGATAATGGCTGATAGTGTAAGGCAGGAGGTGGAGCCCCACTGAAGGAGGGGCTGTGCCCCGGCAGGCCCTGGATCGCCCCCTGCAGGACACGTTCCAGCCAGGCAGCCCCATGCTCCCTCCCTCTCAGCCCAGATGGTGACTGCCCCCTGGTGCCCTCCCAAAGACGCCAGGCACCTGTTCCCACACAACCCAAACCATCCGGAATCTCTGCCCAGGTTCTGGGTTTTGCCAGGTTCAGAGCAGAAATGGAAGTAGGGACCCAGTCTTGGAGGACACTGACACCCCAAGCCCTGCACTAACCAGACCTTTGTCTGTGTTCTTTTCTACTTGGGACCTTGAGTCTCCTGGAAGTTCCTCCTGGAGCACCCAGCTCACTCTCTTGGCTGCTGGCCTCTCACTGGCCTTAGCAGGGTCTGGCCCTGCCCCACCCTGCTGCACCTATGCGACAAAGGGTTCTCCCCCTGGTCTATTATTATTATTATTGTTATTTAAAGATTCATTTATTTGTGCATACAGAACTAGGGTACAGGCCAGAGGCTCAGGGGCGGTGAGAGGCTTCACCAGAGACAGAGTGGGGAGCAGAACAGGCAGATCGACGAAGTACACTGCTGAGGGGAGCAGTGGGGGTGACAGGTGAGGTCTGCCACACACTGTGGGTCACCTCCAGGGCCAGGCTCTAACTCATGCTAAAGCGGCTGTGGCTAGCTTCCTATTGCTATCTGTGCACCACCATGTGGGGCCCACCCCTAGTCTATGTGTTGGGCACCTGCCACTCACTCCTTAAATCCTCTCGGCAGCCCCATGGCCTGAGAAGTTGCACAGGCCCTGAACATGCTTGAGGCCACTGGTGTGGAACTGCCTGTGTTCAAATCCCTGCCAGGTCACTTGTTGGCTGTGAGACTCTGGTCAAATTACTAAGTCTTCTTTTCTTCCTCTGCAAAATGAAGTTTATTTAGATTATTTACAACAGTGCCTGGAGCACACAGTAAGCTAGGTATTTTTTATGCAGAAGATTTTATTATCCCCAGTCTACAGATATGGAGGTTGACACAGTGAACCGCTGAGGAACTTCAGGAGTTATGCCACATGACTTGGGGGCTCTGATCCTGGGCTCTTCAGCTTTCTGCCACTGAGAGCTCTTCACTTTCGGACCTTGCTGAGAGAAATGTCCCCTTTCTCACGAGCAGCAGTGAAAAGCTGACCTTCCATCCAGAAGGGCAGGTGTGGCGTGCTGTTCCCCCAGGGCTTTAGATTACAGAGCTCTTTTTGGGAGAAGGCAGAAATGGGGGTGTCTGTGCCCCCTTCCGTTTCTGACATGGACCCTGTGGAAGAGTCTGCCTGGCCACTCTCCAGTCCAAAGTGCTGAGCTTCATCCACGGAATGAGGGCTCTGGGCAGAGGCAAGCGCGGGCCAGACAGGGACTGCGACATTGGAGCCTGACAGTCAGCGGTGTGCGGCTTTCCACCTGTCGTGCTGGGGCTGGTGCAGAGCACGGGGAACGGAGCAAAGCATGCATGCATGGCAAACCTGCGGGGGTCATTAGAGACCAAGTCGTAGTTCAGATCGAGAAAATGAGGCGCCGGGTCAGAGACCCCGCGCCCCCAGGCCAGCCGCGCCCACCGCGGCGACGGGCCGCCCCCATAGCTGTCGCCAAGGCCCTAGGGGTCAGAATGGCCCGCAGAGCCCTGACCAGGGCTCGCGCGGAGGGAAGCCGGGAGCGTGGACGCGGACGGATGAAGCGGCGCAGAGGGAGGAGGCCCGGGCGGGAGCGCCGAGCCGCCCAGCAGCTGCGCAGGGGATCCGGCCGCCGCCCGTCCTAGCAACAGGCGGCCCATTGGAGGAGCGGGGCTCCCGCCCAGCCATTGGCTCTCGCTGCCGCGGGCGACTGAGAGGCGGCCGCTTCCCGGCTGACATCCGGGTATCGCGACTGTCCAGGGACCGTCCCGACCCGGGGTGGCCAGGGCCGCTTGTCCTTTAGGGGCTCCTGCGTGTTCCCGCGGTGGGTCGTGGGGCAGAGCGCGCGCACACGCGCCTGAGGACGAGACTCGCGGACACACGAGTGGTGCCGTCCACCCCCGCACACCTGAGGTCCGCGGGCACACGCGGACGGCACAGGATCTTGGGACCAGGGGCTGCGGGTACGAGGTGACCAGAGAAGCTGGAAGGCTGGGCTTCCCGATGGGTGGTGGGCTAAGCTCGCTGTCGTTCTCAGGACGCGTTATGACGGTTCGGACCCTGGTGCAGAGCCGGACCCTGGTGCAGAGCCGGACGGAGCCCACCCGGGGGCAGCAGAGGCCATCACCCTGGGCCAAGCCTCTAGCGGGGTTGGGAGGACCGTGCACCCAGGCGTGGATACTGAAATCCCCCATCCAATCCCAGGGCCCTGCAAACCAGCGTCCCTGCACCACTTGGTAATGGAGACCAGTCATTGCTGGTGCACTCGTGTTCTGAAGCAATTAGTACTGCTCCTTTCGCCTTCGCCAGGATGTAGTAGGTTTGATCTTAAGTATCTGAGCAGTATTTAAGATTTAGGAAAAGGACTCATCCAAAATGTTCAGCAGGCAGCTATAAGCTGCTCCTCCCATATATTCTGTTATCCAGTTATTGTTTCCAAAGTTGATGTCTCCATTTTGAATGTCAGATCCTAACTCCGGGAAAGAGAACATTTTTATTCTGTCCACCACCCAAACCTCTCCAACATTATCGCTGAAGGTCTGCAACATTCCCAAAAAGGATTAAAAAAAAAAAAAACAAAACTTAATTTCTGAACTGAGCAGGCAAAAGTCACTTGTAAATGATTAATTATAGCCCAGGAAGTACTTTTGTATTTTGGGAAGTGATTTGCTTTAGTAAGCCTTCCATCAAAATGTGGCTTCAGGCTTGAAGGAGAAAGAGGTAGACGATTGTGTTGTCTTTCTTGGTCCGTATTTGAGTAGGATAATTTGTCTTCTCATGTGGGAATAATTTATTATCACCAAGATTGTGTTAAAACTAATCTAGAGTCTCCTATTATAGCTCCAATGAGGCATCATCTCTGAAACACCTACATCTGCCTGTTCCCAACCACTCCAGGTAACATGGTGGCTGTGGTTCTGTCACTATGTTCAAGTGTGGGGCAGCAGCAGCTGCTGACCAGGACACCAGGACAAGGGAGTGCCCGTGTGAGATAGTTTGGCAAGTCAAAGTGTGCACCAAACATTTCCCATCCAGGGGAGACAGGAGAGGTTTTAAGGAGGCTAAACACCCTGGCCTGGAAGATACCAATGGGAAAAGCAAGATGGTTCTGTGGGTGGCAGGCACTCCCCGGGCCTATGGCTCAGAGCTGCAACTTAATCCTTTTGGGCTCAGGAAACTGGTCCTTGTGCTGCCCACTGGTAAAGTAAAGATCACCTAATTCTAGGGGAGATTCCTGGTTGACCACCCTCCAATTCAAATTTAGTTCCACCTATACTACTAAGAGGTTGGATGGAGGACAAAGCAAAATCCTTGTGCAAAGCAAAAAAAAGGTCCCCCTAGGGATGGGAACAAATAAAATGACAAGAACAACTGACAGGCCCAGAGTGTAAAATATTTTGTTAAGATCATCGAGCAGCCCGGTGTCTTCGGAAACTTGGTAAGTAGGAGTAAAGGCTAAAGAAACCCAATGATAAAATCCTATTAATGAATTTTAATCAGAATCTGGTGGTGGTAGAGGGTGGATGGAATGGCTAATCAAAGGCACTCTGGCAACAGCTTGGGGAAATCAGAATAGGTGCTGATATTGAGGATTATTTTCCTGAAATGTGATTACAAATATGATGGTTATATAAGAAATACGGAGTAAAAATATGGGACCTTTCTTTTAAGGTTCCACAGCTAATAAATATAGAGCAAATAGACAAAATGTCAGCTGCCATGTGGAGTACGGGTGTTTATTTATCACTGGCAACATCCTTTGCAACTTTCATGTTTTTCTAAATGAAAAATTGGGAATCAAATGCCCCCAAACCACCAAGGGCTTGCTAAAACATGTCTACCTGCCCTCTAAACCGGGTTAAATTTAACTCAAGGATTTAACCACCAAATTTCCGTTATCCATACTTAAAGTCCTAAAACCTTTTATAATCTAAAAGCCATTTAGTGCTCAAAAGCAGCAAAAGTCCTTGTCTGAAAACCAGAGTCAAGTCTCAAACCAAGGCCACCCAAGAATGGAGAACAGTGACACCTGTAGGGAGGGGACAGGGGTGGTGGGCAACAGGCACGGGCATGCTCCTGATAAACAAGGTGTGGCCAAACGGCTAGACAAGTGGGAAAGACCAAGTGTTTTGGGCTGCCCAAACCATTTCTGGGCATCTTTCTTATAGGCTTTCCTTTATATTCTCAAAGATTTATTTATTTATGCATACAGAACTGGGCTATAGGCTAGAGGTGTTGGGGTGGTGGTGATGAGATTCAGTGGCAGAGTGGGAGTAGAACAGGCAGATGGACTGAAATACACTGCTGAGGGGAGCAGCAGGTGGTTTGGGACAAGTCTGCCATGCCGTGTGGGTCGCCTCCCTGGCCAGGGATCGAACTCCTGCTGCAGTGGCTGCAATAGCTTCATAGTGCTGTGCTTTAACCCGTTGCGCCACCAGGGAGGGCCCACAGGCTTTCTTAAAATGCAAAAACCCTTTTTTCCTCAAAGCTAACCCTTTAGGCTAACCCTTTATATGATGAGAGCCACTTCAGCATGTTGGTTAAATTAGGAAATCCTTATTCATTGGTTTGCGTGAAGATAAGTTACCAACAAACATGATCTGATACTGAGGACTCTCATCAGCGTGACCAAACTACTGTCACCCCAACTCCTCACTGACCACAGGTAGCTGGTTAATTAGAGGTCGGGTTTGTTGCCATTCAAAGTTGACCACACTCACCCATACTGGAACTGGAAAATTCAAACCAGCAGACTAATTATAATTAGCAAGCTGGGATACCACACTTAATGTGATTAGGCTGGGGACTACTTAATGTCAACTCCTAGAAATAGAAAAGTGTTACCAGTTAAGTTTCCAAAAGGTTGTTTCTCCAAGCCTGCGTGGATTCTGCACTAGGAGGGAGCTGCCACTCTTACTCCTGGACTGTCCAGTGTGGACCAACATGCAGTCTCAGCTGACCAGCTCAGAGGCCAGAGTGTGTGGTAATTACACATAAATAGAGCACAGTACAACTGCACCATACTAAATAGCACTTACTAGCCACACTGAAAGGTCCCCTCCACCCCACCCCCAAAGTTCTAGGAATGGAGAACCCTGTGAGTAGACTACTCACTCCTGGGTAATTACTCTCCTCCTCCCTATCCATCACCTTTATACTATTATTTTAATCCTAGCATGCACAGAGGAAAGAACCCTACTGCGGGCGACTAACCCGGCGCATCATTCAATTCCTGAATTAGGAGAACTTTCTTAATCTCAACCCTTTAGGGCCCTCTTTCCCCAACTATTTATTCCTATGATGCCAGATTTGTGCCTAGATACTTCAGATGATGTACTCTGCAGATCTCATGCAGAAGCAGCTGAGCGTCCAGATGACTTCTACAGAAACCTGCATAACTGTAAATTAATGCCACCCCTCTATTTTTTGTTTAGGCGCCCTCACTTCTCATTCATTTGTTATAAAGTTCAACATGTATTGGGTTTTATTATTTTTAAACTAATGAAAATTTTAATTTCTAGTCTCTGACATCCCTCACATTTTAAAAAAGCTCAAGAGTTATGTAAAGGAGGCCAGATTCTTAAAAACTGGGTAGAGGTCCCTCCCTAGCACAATGGGTTAAAGCACAGCACTATGAAGCTCTCGCAGCCACTGCAGCATGGAGTTTGATCCCTAGCCAGGTTGCTAACCCAAGTGACACAGCAGACCTCTCCTGATCCACCCACTCTCTCTGCAGCAGTGTTTCAGTACATCTGCCTGTTCTACTCCCCACTCTGTCTCTGGTGGGTCCTTTCACCTCCTCCCACCCCCACACCTCTGGCCTGGACCCCAGATCTATATGTATAAATCAATCTTTTAAACAGAAATTTGTGACAGCATTTTATCAATAGAAAGTAAAGTATCTGTGGAAACCCTCTGAGTAAATTCCAGTCTTAAGTCAGATCCCAGACACACCAAAGCAACAGCGTGTGTTTCAACAGCAGCAACCTCCAGGAGATAACCCTTTTGAAGAGCCTTGGTGAGCCTGTTAATTTAAATAAGATCAGTCATCCAACTTGTCCTTATCTGTACTTGGCAAGGCCACGCTGGATTCCTCTCTACCGCAAACAACCCCACCCTGCCAGGCCCAGCCTTCTGAGCTGCTTGCTTTCTTATCTCCTAACTGCGCACGAGCAACCCAATGTTAGAAGCAAAGGTCAGGACAAGGTATGTGCACGCCAGTGTGGGTTTTTGGGGCCCTTAAAAACAGTGGTCACGCCTATTTCTGCAGCCTCCCACCAGCAGCACTCTCCAGTGGCTTTGTGTGACAGACAAGGCGACACAGGAGCGTTCAGTTGTGGCAAAGCATGGTAAGAGAATGAATGTGAATTAATTTGTTTAGAAAATTGAAGCACCATCCATTTTCACTGTGTGAACCAAAGCATCCATGACATACAACCCCCGAGCTGGAGAACAACCAAGCTGATGGCATTCCTTCCTGTAGACAGATCCCTCCCCACAGCTGCTCAGCGCAGGGACCCCCATCCTCACAGTGGGCAAAGTCTGATGCAGCTGTTAGCACAGCTGACTTTTGAGAACTCAGCCAACACCAACCAATGCTAACCACCACCTCGAAAGGACTATAAAACCCAAAACTATTTTTGAATGTTTTTAAGTGCAAAGAACCTCCTCATCTAAGCAGCAGTGAGACCTCCAACAATACCAGCACTGAGGGTTACCAAATCAGGCAGGCACCTGACCTGGTGTTCCTTTAAGACCAACAGCCCCAAGCTTGTAAGCTGTTAGCTACCCAAAGAGTAAAGGAGCCGCATTCAAACTCAGGTCTGTGCTCCTCACAAAGCGCACCCTCCAGAGGCCTTCAGAGAGCCAGCTGAAGTGCTCATTCTAGAAAACAATGGAGGCCCCAAAGGTGCAAGATTTAACAATGTCAATTAACCCAGGTCTGACGCCCCGATTAGGCCTCTTTTCCAGCATACACTGACTTGCCTCTTTGCCCCAATCCAACTTTACTGAATGTGGTGGGGGGGAAGAATACCATGTCCAACCAACCTTCAGAAGCAAGGAAAAAAATTAAACTCATTAAATAAAACTAAGTAGCACGCACATCAGATCTGTAAGTTTATTTGCTCAATGTACGACAGCTACATGACTCACATTCATGATATTCCATCACTGAGGAAAACTGCTAAGAATGGTCCGTGTGTGAAATAATTCTTTAGAGAAACACGGAGTTGGAAAAATAATCACTGATTAGACCTTAAAAATAGTTCACTGCATAACATGACAAAAGCACAAAGGCTCATTCAGAGAACATATTCATTGTTCTCCTACACTGTAATAGTTATAATTTCACCATGACAAACACCAGACATTAAGATTAAGCTAACACTGGTGTTTCTTTTGCTCCCCCCCCCCCTTAAAAACAAAATATATAACTGCATGTCACTATAGCAACATCCAAAACAGATCATTTGTTACGATCACTATTTGGTAGAGCAAACTTTACCCCCAAAAGGAAAAATTAAATTAAAAAAACTTTAAAAAATTTGAAGACTTAATTTTTTTTGTCATAGGAATACATAACATCTACAGTATAAGTTAATAAATTTCAAGCTACTGTATAGAAATACAACACTAGCATGCACAATATTGTATCAATAGAGTAATGGAGGAGTAATCATTTCACTGGAGAGACAGTATCATAGGCAAGTGCATTTCTTTAAAAATAAAGAAAAGAAAAGAAACCATTCAGCTGCTTAAATACCAAGTCTCCCATTCCTCTTCAATTTTAGCCCTCAGGTATGATTTTATCTTGCATTATTCTATAAAGCAGCCAGAGCCAAAGCTGAAATTTAAAAGGAAAATAGGTTTTGTAATTCCAGTAAATCATTTCCAAATGCTACAAGGAAGGACACAACACTGCTCACTGGACATGAAGATAAGTCAAGGAAAGCCCTCCCCCACCCCCCACCTTTTCCCATCCATGGCATTGTCGTTAAGCCCCTAAGTGGTACAAAAGCAGCAAGGCTTTCTTATTCGTTCTTGCAGGACCTGCACTCTAACATGGAGGGGACCTTCTAAGGAAAGTCATGCTGGGAAAACTGTGCACTGTTGACAGAGTATTATCATCATTCTATCTTCACTGTCACTAGATCCTACTAAAACCTATCCATGTTGTAACTATAAGGTCAATTTTGGTAGTAGCAAAAGCAACTCAAGTTTTTCCTCAACTATTACTCAGACCTCTCCCTTGTCTAAAAAAAAAAAAACCCAACAACAATAAACAAAACAAATCTTGGTGTCATCACCTATCTCGGGAGTTCACACTGTTACTGATCTCAGGGAAAATACTGAACACACATGCAACAGGTCATGTTTTCAGACAGATTTATCAAAAATGAGGACAAAGGATCTAAGGTTAACTGAAAACAAATCTGTGGAAATAGCAATGTAGTTTCCGTCAATTCCAAAATGTGCACTGATTGCAGAAGAGAGAAATCAATCTCCAAATTCAATGCTTTTGTTAAAAAGGAAAAAATATGTAGAAAAGGTTTTGGTCAAATAGGAGTTAAGTGTTTATTATGATTTTAGTTTACCTTCCTATAAACAATTACCTGGTGAAAAGTGTTTTCAGGGAGGAAAAACTGACACACTTACAAGGCTCCCGAAATTGGACAGAATGTTTATTATGAATAGAGCTCTTCCTTTTGGATTTTCTACCAGTAAATTTCTAGCACCTGAATTTTCACACACTGCACCACACTGTTCTCAAAATGACCACCAACAGCTTCTACAACTCAACAGCTTCTCAACCCAACTGAGAAGCATCAGAATAAGGTACAGTGGGAAAGACTCAAGTGAAGAGTGAAATGGCAGCATAATCCCTGAGGAAGGAGCTGTGGCAGCTTAAAATCAGGATATTCTCTGAAAAGATCAACACAATAAATGACATACAGACCTGAATTTTCTCTATTTTTGTGGTGTTTAACATTTCTATTAAAGTGATTAATAATTTCTGTGGTGGATTTAAGTTAAGAAGAAAAAAGGACAAAAATCCCACAGCCACCTGCCAAGCACCTATTAACCAAAACGTAGAGTAGCTTTGATTCTCCCCAGGCAAGGGTTTTGGCTGAGGAGACAGAGAACAGCAAAACCAACCTGGATAAGGCTGAATATGGATGTTAAGCCGAAATCACTAGCAAAGGAAAATGAAAAAATACACAATCAATGGCTTGATGTTACATATGGCTGTAATGTAGAAATACTGTAAACTGTAATTTAGTGTTAATACTGTCAACTAATCAGAGATTTCAGAAAACTGGCAAGGCCTAAGCTATAAGGATGAATATACCTTATGTTCTAAGTCTGTCAGTTTGGGATTTAAACTATTCCATGCCTGCAGAGTACACCCTGAAAAAAAAAAAAAATGCACAGTTCAAAAAGATGAGATAGAAAATACCCAAAACTTAAGACAAGAGCATATGTACATAAAAATCCTTACTGGAACCACAGAACTTATTGAATGAGGGCCATTCCATTTAAGTTTTCTTTTCATCTTAAAACCCTATTATCTAGCAATAAGTTAAATTAAAGACAGACAGCTCCATTTGCATAAATCTACAGAACAGTCCATATGCCAGTGTGAGGCTGCTATTCCAATACCAGCACAGCTAGCCTGACTTTCCACTAGTGGTATTTTGGCAAAAATGTCAAAGAGGCGATCAAAGACAGGACAGGTCGTGGGTTTCTCCCTAGGAAGGTCATCCCTCCTTTTCCCTCCCCCACCCGACCCCCAACTCATGGGAAAAAAATAAAGACTGCAGTAGTAGCATCAGCGTGCGCTGCCAGTCCACCTGGGGGCCTTAATTGTTGCCTTCTCCACCATCGTCGTCTTGCTGATCGCTTGTCCAGAGCGTTAGGTTGTCGCGGAGGAGCTGCATGATGAGAGTGGAGTCCTTGTAGGAGTCCTCGTTGAGAGTGTCGAGCTCGGCGATGGCATCGTCGAAAGCGGTCTTGGCCAAGTGGCACGCTTGCTCCGGGGCATTCTGGATCTCATAGTAGAAAACGGAGTAGTTAAGGGCCAGGCCTAATCTGATGGGGTGAGTAGGCTGCATGTGCTCCTTGCTGATCTCATGCGCTTCGCTATAGGCCTTCTCAGACGACTCGACCACGGTCGCCCTCTTCTCTCCGGTGGCTACTTCAGCCAGGTAGCGGTAATAGTCCCCTTTCATCTTCAGGTAAAACACCTTGCTCTCATACTGGGTCTCGCTGCAATTCTTGATCAGGTAGTTATCCAGAAGGCTCAGCACATCCTGACACACCGCTTCTAACTCCTTCTCTATTTTTTCACGGTAGGCACGGACCATCTCTATCTTCTTCTCGTTACCATCTGCGGAGGTCTTCTGCTCAATGCTACTAATGACCCTCCAGGAAGAACGGCGTGCCCCAACTACATTCTTGTAGGCCACAGAAAGGAGGTTTCTTTCTTCATTGGACAGTGGTTCATTCAGCTCTGTCACCTATTAGGAAGAAAGAATGGAAAACTGTTATGGTACAGATGTCAGCTGGGGGTTAAAATCATTATTTTTATATTACTATAACATAAATCAATCTATCAGTCTATTAAAAAGATTAACAGAGGCATGCTGTGTTGGGTATATGGAAGATGGGTGGAAGTGGAACCAGTAAGAAAGGGGCAAAAAAATTTGGCTGGATCAGCGGTGCCTGAATCTTTGCATCTCCTGAGAGCAAGAGCTACTCACATAGGTGTTCCATGAAAGAAGTAGCCATTCTGGCAATTAGATAAGCACCCCCCCCCTTTTTTTTTATTATTAAAAAGTTTATTTTTACATCATTTTGCACATTTTTTTTTCATCTCAATTGTAATCCCCACGGGTTTCCCATCACCAAATCACCCCTG
>NW_004567125.1:1023991-1144652 GCF_000260355.1 Condylura cristata | reverse complement strand
CTACTTTTGGGCATTTGGGCTGCTTCCATGTTTTTCCAATTGTAAATAAAGCAGCAATAAACATGCACCCCCCCCCCTTTTTAATCTTAGCTATAAACAGGCAACAGCTTTCTCATGTAAAATTACATACAGGGGCCTCCCTGGTGGCAAAAGGGGTTACAGCACAGTACCATGAAGCTATCTGCAGCCACTGCAGCGCGAGTTCGATCCCCAGCCAGGGACCCACATGGCCCAGTAGACCTCTCCTGTCCCACTCACTGCTCCCCTTAGCAGTGTACTCTGTCAATCTGCCTGTTCTGCTTTCCACTCTGTCTCTGGTGAATTCTCTCACCTTCCCCCCCTCCCATCTCTAGGGCCTGTACCCCAGTCCTTGTATGCATAAACAAAAAATAAAATAAAATCATATATACATCAGCCTGGGTTTTTAAGGATGGATGGCTTATCTACCGAAAGTGATTTTTTTTAAAGGGTAATAGATAACTCACTCAATCATCATTCATCTACCTGTGCTCCAGTCTTAACATCTAAATTCTAAGCATCTTCATACTCCTGCCCCTACCTAAAATATTTCCCATAATACTCATGCCTGAAAGAACACACAACTGTCCAGAACCAAGTTAATGATCATGTCCGCAACGAAACCTTTCTTACCTATCCTTCCACCCTGAACTGGCCACTCCCCAAAAGCTCACCATTCCCTGCATACCTCAACCACAGGATCTAAGTAACACTTGTTAGTTACAGACGTGAAGGGCAGGACTATGTACAGGGAGGGAGGTTGGGATACCAAGAATTTTTCAATCTATGTGAATCAATTTATGTTCATTTGTTATACTCTATATGTGTTATACTCTAATTTAGGAGGGGGGTAGGCTTAGTGAAACTATTTGTGATTGAAATAGCATCTCTCAGAGAGAAGATTAAAAACCAGGCCAAGTAATTAATTCTTTAAATGAATTTAAAGTTGTGCTTATTAAGACAAGGGTGTCCACTACCACCACTGTTCTTCAACATAACATTGGAAGTTCTAGCCAGAGCACTATGACAGGAAAAAGGCATACAAGGAATCCAAACAGGGAAAGAAGAAGTAAAACTATCCTTATTTGCAGATGATATGTTAATTTACATGGAAAACCCTATTTACATGGAAACCCTAAAACTCCACAGAGGAACTAATCAAAACCATCAACTAGTTTAGCAAGGTAGCAGGATATAAAATCAACACACAAAAGTCAGAGACTTTCCTATACACAAACAACCAATCAGAAGAAGCAGAAATAAAAAAAGCTGTCCCCTTTTCAATTAAAACAAAAAGAATCAAATACCTGGGAGTCAACCTAACAAAAGAGATAAAAGACCTTTACAAAGAAAATTACAAAACACTATTAAATATACAGACCAGTGGATTCAAACAGAAAACTCATATATAAACCCACAAGTTTGTGGACAGCTAATTTTTTACAAAGGAGCAAAGAAGATACTATGGAACAAAGAAAGTTTGTTCAGCAAAATGGTGCTTGGAAAACTGGGATGCTACATGCAAAAAAATGAAGCTAGATCACTGCCTCAACTCCATACACAAAAATCAACTTGAAGTAGATTAAAGACATAAGATGTAAGAATGGAAACCATAAAATACCTGAAAGCAAAGATGGGCCAAACACTATACGACATACACTTCAGCGACATCTTTAAAGATAGAGCACCCAATGCCACGATAGTGAAGGCAGGATAAATAGATGGGACTACATCAAGTTCAAGAGCTTCTGTACAGCAAAGAGACATTACAAAAAAACAGACAGCCTACTAATTGGGAAAAAAATTTCTCACACAAAACCAGTGATAAAGGACTGATCACAAAAATATATGGAGAACTGGTATGAAACTCAACAAAAATAAAATAAACAACCCCATCAAAAAATGGGTAGAACCTGAAAACAATTTCCCAGGCTGGCTTTCAAAGAAGCTAAGTCTTCTGTGGACCTTAGTTTAAGTATCTCTACAGTAGCTACTACCACCTTTCCCCCCCAAAAAAATCAAAATCGAGGTTTTGATTTCTGGGCTTTCAGTTACCCATCATCAACCAAGGCCCAAAAACAGCACATATGGTAAGATAGTTTATTACTGGCCTAATAAATAAACTTTACCATAACTATGCATTGACACATATATAGATATAAAAAACAAAACAGTACATTCAGAGTTTGGTACTATCTAGGGTTTCAGGCACTCACTAGGGTTTTGGAAAGGAACCCTGTAGACAACTATACTCACTCATTGAGTATGCAGATACCAAAAAGACTAGCCATCTCATGCAAACCGATAGCTGTCTCTAGCCAAGGAGAAGCCAGAGTACCTAAGGCCATTGAGATCAAGTTCTGGCCTTTCCCCTAAATCATGCTGTCCTCATTTCAAGAGCCAGCTACTATTTAAAGCTCAAATTACCTCACCGTTCACTACTAGGTCTCTTGTCTCCAGTTGCAAATGAGTTCAGCTGCTGAGCTCAAAAGGCAGCAGTTTGTTTATGTCAAGTTTGTCTAATTGCCTCAGATAAACTAGAACATGGAGATTATGAAATGCCATTATCACCTTTCGATACAGTAACTCAACACATTTGGAACAGACCCACATGTTTTCTGCCAGTGAAAAACTAAGTTAGAGGGGAAAACCTTTAGCTCTAACACATCTACTCAAAAGAAAATGAAGTTTCTTTAAAAACCTGAAATCAGAATTTTAAGAAATCCTTAAGATCAAGTTGACTGACAATATCAAAATGACTTACTCTGTGGTTTTTACAGTAAACAGAGATCAGAGCCCTACTAGTTTTAAAGATCAAAAGATAATTTAAAGGGCTACAACAGTCTTCCTGTGGTATCCAGAAGGGGCTTAACCAAAACAGAGTGACTGCGCATGGGAAGATGTTTGGGAAGGGAGGTGACAGTTTCTGAGGAGGTGACATTTACTGTCAACCGCTGCTGGAGAAGTGTGTGTCGCTCAGTATAGTTTGTTCTGCTTAATAACAAAATTAAGGTTTCTTTCTGATTCTCATGATACTAGTTGATTTTCAAATTTCTTTTATTGAGTTAGAGAACTGAGTATTAAGCTTAGATAAATCTATCATTCTCATGAATGATCTAAGAACTCGAACTGCCCAAATCCCAACTAATAAAGAATCAGGTATTAGTATCAACAGTTCTCCATTGAGAGCTGATGAGGACAGAAATCTCATCTTAAGATCAGCAAAACTTGATTCTTAGAGAGCTATTACATGACTTTCTGACCCCTAAATCTTAGAACACCAAGTCACTCACAATTTCCTCAATTTATCAAGAACTTTAAATTGTTAACCACTGTAGTTTCAAATGTTTGTTTAAACTTCTCAAATAGGATCAAACTAGAATTAAGTTTACCTTTAAAGCTATAAACAGTGGAGCTGAACATACAATATCAATGAAGCTGAAAATCTTCACAAAGAACTGAAGTTCACACTCAAAAAAATAAAATCATAGTAAGAACAGAATTTTTAGGGCAGAGAAACTTTAAATATACAGTCTAATGGTAGATAGATGTCATTATCTACTTGTCAAAATTCAGACTATGCAACACCAAGAATGAAACCTCACATAAAATATGAACTCTAGACAATAGTGACATGTCAATATAGGTTCCTCTGCTGCATTTTTTGCTCTCCTAGTTTGGAATACTATCACCTGAAAGGGTCAAGAGGCCATCCATGAAAATGGTGATGCCACCAAATGTGATGTATTTTTACACCCTACAGCAAAATCAGAGATGCAAGACAGTGCAGGCAATAAACCATTGCATACAAATGTTTCTGTTCCACTGCAATTACATTAATCGTGTTATTTTAAAGATGGCCTGCTAAATGACTAAAAACTGACGATAATCTGAAGATATGCTCTGCTTATCTGAGTAAAATGCTTTAAATTTGATTTATAATCTTAGAGAACAGTTAACAGAAGAGGCAAGATGGCCATCTTTAGAAAAGTCTGCTTACAAAGCTGACCCTTGAATGGCATTTAAGAACTTGGGTTTTGAAAGTGTTCCCATTATTCCCAGGTAAGAATGGTTCAGTGTCCCTATAAACCATTTGTGCAAACACTGTATTTGATGCTAAACTCCTATTTTTTCCTTCTGAGTCTCCCATTTTGTCATGTACTAGGCAAAATGACCAGACCCCAATAAATCCAATGCCCTTACCTTCAATATGCTTAATACTGACTCCACTGGGCTTGTGTCTCGTTTACTCTCTGATCTACTTTGATCTTTTCATTTTGTTGACTGAACTTTGTGTTAAATCAACATGCCAAATCCTGGTGCATTGTTGAACCTGTAGCCAGTCTTGGGGATCTCAACATATACTAATTCTAGAAAACTGGATATAACAACATGTCCCATAACCATTACTTATCAGATAATTCATCACACATTCATATTCACTTAGTATGTCACACGCAACAAACTGTGCTCAATAAATACAAGATGCAGTGAGATATCATTTAAGGTGCTCAGTCCCCAAATTCTTAAGTCAAAAGAATTCTTAAGGTAGCAAAACTGCCTGGAAAGCAGAAGCTTTAGGGCAATCACCCTGGACAAAACTGTACAAAACTTCCACAGCATATTCAGGGCCAAACATAAGGTCGTAACGGAAGAAGAAAACTGGCTGAGAACCCAGATTTTTTTCTTAGCAGCCACCAAGTCAGACATTCTCTTCTTAATTACCCATTTTTTTTTTAAAGATTTATTTATTTGTGCATACAAAACTGGGGTACAGGCCAGAGGCTCAGGGGCGGCGAGAGGCTTCACCAGAGACAGAGTGGGGAGCAGAACAGGCAGATCGACGAAGTACACTGCTGAGGGGAGCAGTGGGCGGGTCAGGAGAGGTCTGCCATGCCATGTGGTCACCTCCGGGGCAGGAGGGAATCGAACTCATGCGGAACTGGCTTAAGCTTCTTAGTGCTGTGCTTTAACCCGCTGCGCCACCAGGGAGGGCCGATTACCCATTTTTTTTTTTTTAATGTGATTTTCTTTTCTCCACCTGGGTCAGCAGATTTTATTATTTATTTTTTAAATATTTATTTCGTATTCATACAGAACTAGGGTACAAGTCAGAGGTGTAGGGGCAATGAGAGACTTCACCAGAGACAGAGTGGGGAGCAGACAGGCAGATCAATGAAGTACAATGCTGAGGGGAGCAGCGGGCAGGTTAGGAGAGGTCTGCCTCGCCATACGGAGCACCTCCAGGGCGGGGGATCGAACTCACACTGAAGCCGCTGCAGCCAGCTTGCAGTGCTGTGTCCTAGCCCATTGTGCCACCAGAGAGGGCCCTTGATTACCTTTCACATTTACTTCATAAGCCTGACTCAAAAGAAATAAGATTACTTTTTCTAAAAGTCCACGCGCTAACATAGGACAAAAACCAAGCTTTCTGGCTTCAAATCCTGTGCTTTCTTTCATACTGAGTCTTTTCTGTGTATGGGTGGAAGAACTGGGAGGTAGGCCTGAGATGCAGTGGGTGAGAGCATTCAAAGACGTGAGGAGCAGAACAGGCAGATTTACTGAAATACACTGCTAAGGGGAACAGCAGGACAGGCAAGGAGACACGGGAGAGGGACAGGCAAGGAGACACGGGAGAGGCCTCCTGTGCTGTATGTGCAGGTCAGTTCCCTGGCTGGGGACAGAACCTGTGCCATAGCAATGACAGAGCTGAGACTTAAACCCTAGGTCACCCGGGGAAGCTCCATGCTGAGTCGTGGACCATTTCCCTGATCACAAAAGTCTAAATTTTTTTTTTTTATAAAATTCATCCTCCCTAGTCGCGCAACAGGTTAGGACGCAGCACTGCAAGCGAGCTACAGCTGCTTCAGTGAGAGTTCGATCCCTGCCCTGGAGCTGACACCCACCTGGCATGACAGACCTCTCCTGACCCGCCCGCTGCTCCCCTCGGCATTGTACTTCGCTGATCTGCTTGTCCTGCTCCCCACTGTCTCTGGTGAAGTCTCTTACCGACTCTACACCTCTGGCTTGTACCCCATTTCTGTATGCATAAATAAATAAAAATCTTTTTTTTAATTTTATATAATTAAATCTAAAAATAGGCAAAAGGAATGAATAACAGAAAAGGAATGAATAGAAAAATACAGAGTAACCATTACCAAGTGTTTATTTTTCTCCAATCAGATTGGCAGAATTTAGTCTGATGACACATTGTAAAAATGATAGAACAAACAAGCATTCTTACTGATTGATGGAAACTGTAAACTGGTACAATCCTTACATGAGGCAATCTGGAAACAACCATCAAAAATACAAATGCTCAATTCCGATTCTAGAAAGTGATTCACTGTCTTCTTTGAACAGCTTGTCTGGAACTACCTAAATGATCTTCAACAAAAAATTAGGTAAGGATACATCTATACAATGGAATCTTAAGACCTTCATTCAAAACGTATTTATATATGTCAATGTACTTCTAGAAGGGTCCGAAAACTGGCTTCAAGGCAGTGAGGTTGAGGAGGTTGAATTTTGTACTTGTTAGCACATATTCCAACAAACCCTTTCCGCTCCATTATTTACCATTAATCTCATCTACAACTCAAGTTTAAAGTTGAACTTGAAAGCCAAGTGCAAAGACAGTAGTTTTACTGACACATACAACTAACTCAAGCCTACATCTGTTGCTTTTTGTTTACCACCCCTTTTAAATAAAAGAATACCTTTTATTTACTTTAACTCTATAAAACTGTTTCATGAGGTCATCATATATATATACATATATATACTAGGACTGGTACACAGTATACATACTATAGTTTCCAGGCCTGTTTTATGGAACAATTAATTCTAATCCTTTTCTAGCTTATTCTCTACATGTGTAAACTTATGATTTTCAAATGCCACTGTCCTTTCTCATATTTGCTATACCTACATCTTACTGCAAAGACAAGGACAGCCCTAGTAATACTTATTTGAGGGCCTCCCTGGTAGTGCCAAGGGTTTAAGCACAGCACTATGAAGTTATCTGCAGCCACTGCAAAATGAGTTCAATCCCCATCCACGTGGCAAAGCAGACTCCTCCAGTCTCGCCTGCTGCTCCCCTTAGCAGTGTATTTCAGTAGATCTGTCTGTTCTGTTCCCCACTCTGTCTCTGGTGAACCCGCTCACCCCCCACATTTCTGGTCTGTACCCCAGTTCTTATATGCATAAATAAAGAAATCTTTAAGAACTGAAACACAATGTTCCTCAAAATGCTGCGAAAAAGGGCTACTTTTTTACACAGTTATAATCAGGCAAACCTGAAAGGGACTAAGATATCTGTTTGTGGGAATGGGTGTTTTCATTATCAAATACTCAATCCTGTCACTGGTAAAAGGAGGAAAATACATTAAATTAATGAAACCAATCTACCCACATACTAAACCATGCCACCATTCCCTGCTGAGTGAAGGCTCACCAGCCTCTCCTTGCACCCCATTTCTGAGAACTCAGACCAATCACCTTCAGAGAACACCAAGTACTTCATGCTAAAACAATGTATTCCCCCAAACTGCTAGTCTCAAGCATCTGATACAAGTAAATGAAGACATTCCTTGTGTCTCTGATCACCTGCTTTCTGTGATCTGCACAGAACTCCCCTTGCTAGCCTCTTTTTCCCAAAATAAACACGTTCACTAGTACCCTTGAGCCTATTTTGAGTACAAGACCTCAAACTTCAGCTGGGCTTTTTCCTGAAGTCGAACAAATGAGTTAATATCTGTAATTGCTAGTTTTATCACAGATCTGCTTTATTTTAGTGGGAGAGGGGAAAACTGCCATCAGAAAACAAGCTGGTATGAGTGAAAGTGCGAGATAAGCTACTGTATACTGCAGCAACTCCTACAAACAGCCTCACCGAGATACTATCTATCCACAGAGGCCAGGGCTGAATGTAGTACAATGCAGGGAACAGGCACCCTAAAAAAGACTGAAGAATGACTGGTTCCAAATGTCAGTAGAACCAAGGTAGAAAAACCCTGCCACCAACAATACACAGACCTCACTCTTCCTTGTGCTTCTCTGCATTTGGTTTCCCAACCACCTAAAACACTGCTGGAAAATCCTCAGGTACAAACTCCATTACTAATTTTGACCTCACACCTTTTATAGTGCTACTGTGAATTACAGACCATTCCCTTTCCCTCAAAAAACAAATCCTTTAAAGATGGATACATTTCTCTCCAGCAATGAACAGCACCGTGCAGTAACTCACTTCTGAATATTGTGGCCCGAACCCACACACAAGGTGGCATGAGCCTAGCCACCAAGCATCTGGTCCAGACTGTTTGCAAAGATGGCCCTACCCATTCCTCTCAATGCCACATTTGCCTTTGCTCTGATTTTGCAGATCTTTTCATCAAGAAATGGAATGTATTCCTCCAGCTCTATAATCAGAGCTCACTTATGTGGCTTGTTTTGACTAGTGGAGATTAGCAAGTATGAGGCTTGTAAACAAAGGACTGAAAAGTCCTTGTAAAGTGCAGCTTGCTGCTGAAAACCTCCTGAAGAAGTCTGGGTTATTCAACATGGAGATCACTATGTGGGATCAATCTCACCCCACTTGTGGGCAAGGCTACCATAGTTCATCCAGGCCACAGCAACTGTTGGTCAGGATCAGAATTACTTGATCAACCCACAGAATTGTGAGAAATGTTTGTTTTGTAATGTGATAAAAAGCAAACTTAATATACTTGTGATGCTATATTTTGCTAGGTTAAGTTCTGCATAAATTAATGTCTAAATCATACTCCATTCCTACTGAATATCTTGTTAAAACCCTGTCTCTGCCCCCTTCCCCATGCAATTGTTAAATGTTACCTGTATTCAATGTAATAATAAAGCGGTTGAATTTGGGGGCTAAGGCAGCTGTCTCTACAAATGCGGTACTTAATTGTCAAATCAAATCCTTATCATAACCAACATCACCAGCCCTCACACTCACCCACTAGATGTGCTCATGAGCCCTTGTTCTGTCAATCCTTTCCTTTCAGGTTTTATTCCTCCCTTGGAGGTTCATCGACTCACCAATTATTTCTCCAGTAACATCAACTTTCCAATGCCTTGGCTTCAGCTATATCATTTCTAAAACACCCAAATGGTCCATCAGTCTAACCACTGAACCGTTCTAGTCTTAGACCCAAAATTTAGGTGAGGGCAGAAAGAAGCAGGTAGAGAAAGAAGAGGAGCTAGACACCAACAAAAAACTAGATTGTACCCACCACAATGACTTAAAAAGCCACTAAAAGGCTTTTAAGCTCATCTGGGTCCTTAGCGCTCACTGCTTGGTAACCCTTACTATCAACTCTTCAAAGGAAACTACTAGTTAAGTCTACTTCAAGGCCTTCACTTAACAACTGCCCCAACGATCATTGCCTTCTCCCTGTGGAGCACAGGGCATTTCTTCCCTCTTTATTCCTGCCCTGTATTTTCCCAGATATTCTTCTGGAACTTTTCCAAGTTCATATTTGGAATAAAAGATGCCCTTTAATCCCATTCCCACCCCCACCCCCGTATTTCCTTCTAAACCAAGCTACAGAATATAAGCTTGTAATTATCTCTTTACCTTTCACTAACTCCTTCTACCCCACACCACCCTATAACCACACTAAATCACTCCAATGTCTTCCTACTTCAGTCAATGATCTCTCATGCTATCAACTTAGATCTTAAATCATAAAGCAATCAAATACTGCTGACTACACCACCCTTCTTGACACTCCCCCTTCATAGCTTCTTTCCTGGTTCTCTACATGTACTAGTATCTACTCTTTTTTCTTCCTCATTCCTGCCACTCCACTCAAGTGCTATTCCCCAGGGCTTCACATTTTGACTTTATTGTATCTAGTTCCAACTATCATGAAGATTTAGAAGGCCCTCACTACCAGTATATTCTTCAGCTCTTATGGCCAGCAGGTTCACTACTGGGTCCTAAATAAAGGCTGCTTACTTAATGAAAATGGTGCTGTGCCAAGAACTGTTCTAAGGCTTTGTAAGTCCTCTCTACTTACCTCCACTTAAATATTTGCTCAAATTCAGCAAGACCACAACTAAATTTTTTCATTAGTTTTTCCTACCTTCAGCCGTCAAATTATCTCAAATCCATCCTCACTATCCCTTCCCAGCTACTCATCCCTCTAGATACTCCCCCCCACCCCCGCTTCAGTGTCCTATTCAATTTCCACCTTGTTGCCACTCTCTAAACCAAACATCATATTTATGACCCTCTCTGCCTTGATAACTTAAGCCCTTTATAAACTAGCCTCATTTAACTGTCATTTTTTAAATTCCCGGAAATGTACATTATTGTGACATCCCGAGTGAAATCAACAGTGAATACATTATGCAATAGATTGAGGCCCCCAAGACACTGCATGGTATCATTTTCTCTAGGAAATCTCTGAGGTCTCTCTGTAACATTTTACACTGTGTCCCCATCACAACTCTAGTTCCCTATGTGGCTCTGTATCATTCACTTCTTCCGCTTACCTAGAAAGCCTACAAAGTCAACCTATTCAAATTATTTTCTCTTCCCTTCTTCTGGTCTTCACCAAAAACACCCTCAAAACATGTTTTCTACATTCCAATTTGTGAATTCCACCTGAAACCAAGATTAGAGCTTCAGCCCACTCTTTTTTAAGTACGATCTACTCTTCCATTCAGTTCTGAAAGGCACCCTTTTACCTCCGGCAACACCTGTAAGTCTCCAATAGCAAAACTTCTCCTCCTTTCCAAAAAATCTTAAATTCTGTTAAATGATACCTTAAACATACCACAATCATGAGCAAATGTTTTATTAAAAACCCAGATTATACTTTCGTTGAGTGATGTATTTTAGAAATGTTCTAAAGAAAATTTGTTCTGTACTTAAACTTAGCTTACTTACATAACCACCCTTTCAAGGATAACTAAATGGAAAAATATTAAATATGCAACAATTTGAAGGATTTTCAATGCTTCTGCAAACAATGGAACATTTACTAAAACAAATGACTACACAAGTGTCTTAGATTTAAGAAAAAGTACTTTTACCTCAACCCTTAAAACAAATTCACCTTAAAACAGAACTTAGAAGTGTTTACCAAGTGACACTAAAGATTGACGATGTTGCAATATTTTATATATAGCTTAAAATCTTCTGTAGTTCCAAGACTGTCAGTGCAAAAATCTACAGAATAGATGTAAAATAAAATCACACCAGAAAGTATCTTATGCTTTCCATTGTGGTCCAGATGTTTAGTTTAACTCATCAACATTTTAATGCTGATACACAGCTCAGCAAATACTGGCATTAATTTGATTTGCACAACACTGTGACACTTGCTAAGAAGTCTTCAATCATCATTTATTTAAAAATATAGAGCCAACCATTAAGGAAAACATGATCACATTGCCAGAGTTAAGTCTGAGTAATAACTAATTATAATTACTCAGGTTTCATAAAATCTATAAACTAGGCACTTGTAAATAAGTAATGTCAGTCAAAATGTATTTTACACAAGTTTTAAAATTCAGTTATGTTCCTACAGCTATAGGTTACTATGTTTCCCTTTCCTTGATCAATAAATGGATCTAGTACTAAAAATTTAGTTATTTTTCAGGGATCTTCAAATGTTAAATAAAACTAAAAATGACAACATACCTACTTGTATCATTGAATTGGTCCATTTCCTAGATGTGAGCATAGATTCAAACCCAGACTCTGTAGGTCCATCCAGACAGCTAAAATAGACACATTCTATCCATCTATCCATCCATCCTCCCACCCAGCCCAGTATGACTAAGGAGAAAATTATTTTTGGCAGGTAACAAAGTCAAACACAAGCAAATTTACATTTTTTTTTCAAATCAACTGGATTAGCTTCGAGTGATCAAGACTGCACACTGTCCTTGAGAGGAGAAAGGCAGAAGAGGAAATACTAGTCTCGTAGAGACAGGACTCCTAACCTGCAGGCACTACACCATCTTTCCTCCAGCTCACCCTGCCTTTCATTCCCCTCATTCCCCTCATGAGTAACGGCTGATGAAAGCAGCGCTTCGATGACACATGAAGAGATGCATCCCTCTTAAAATGAAAGAAAAAATTATCTGCCATCTGGGTTAAATGCTTTGAGCAAGAAATTACACTCTTAGGTTGCCAAATTTGAATGTAAAGAGATCTTGCTAGTATTTTGATGAATCGAGTCAAGTAAGGAGTAATTTTAGGTTGATAAAAAGCCATCTTTTGAGATGGTAAATCCCAAAGGGACTGGAAAAAATAGGAAAGTACATAGATACAAGATTAGCCACCAAGCTGAAAAAAAGGGTGAAGCTGGTCATATTAGGTTGTATAACCTTTCTTTCGTATATATTGGAAAGTTGCATTATTAGTCCTTTAAGAAGCAATCATTCCAAACTAAGAAAGCAGCAAAGAGGGTTCTGAAATAAGTCAACCAGCAGTCAAGCTTTCTATTTCCACTTCATTTTCCTCTAAAAAGCAAGTTACCTCTTAAATTTAAAACCATGTGTATGTGATACTTTATCAAATTATAGTTTTTTATATTGAGATAATACATAGTACTAGTGATGGTTCCAAGATCCTTACGTTATGTGTAACTACTGTGTCAGTAATTCCACTGGAGGTCTATCATAATATTTAAACTATGTTCGAAACTTTAACCACAAAGATATTCAAATTTTTTAAACTTGAAAGCAGCAAATACTATATAATGTAATTATGTCATCCACATAACCAGTCAACATAATACACTAAAACAGAAATAATCTTCAAGAAATGTCAAGCAAAGAGGTACAAAAACAAGCCTGTACCCCATAGAAAAAAACAAAAATGAAAATATCCCTGCATGGGGAATGGTGATGATTAGTCATTTCCCCTACCTTATTTTCAGCATCCTAAAGGCTGGTCACTGCCATCAATATTCCATTAGTAACAGCCAGTGTACCAAACACAGGTTCCTTAGAAAATTAGATTCCCAAACTTCAAGGTATTAGACTATTCCTTCCCTAGCCACTGCTCACCACTAAGCTTTCCTGGCCTCCGGATGCACTTTTCTGATGTATTTACCCTATTCTGTTACTTCTCCTTGTTACTCTGGATTGAGTCCCAATTTACTATGGGGAAAAAATCTAATTAAAGCCCCTACTGCTTTTACACAGCTATAGTTATTTAGCAAGACCAGATGTGGTCATACACATATATAAGACTTCAAATTCCACTCACCATAGCCTACCCCTACCAGGGTGGCTTTATGGAAGTGCACTGGCAGGGTGTGTGGGATCACCTACACAGGGACTACTCTCCATGTGGGGCTTCACTGCAATCATGTGCACTCAATGTTTCACGTCAGAGCACCACAGAAGGAACACTGTATGAACCAAAAAATTAAGCTGTTTCTACATCCTTAAAACAATGGTACCATGAGCAATTTGTTCCCTGGTCCTCAGTTATTTAAATTTTGTAGCTTATACGTCATATTGATAAATCTTTTTGGGAAGATAAAGTTTAATACTCTTTAACTCTTCCAAAGAAAGCCTACATTTTTAATGGCTGGCTCCTTGATACCCTTCTCTCGTCTCTAAACCACTACCACAGCTACGTGGGCAGGTAGGCATTCCTCTCGCGCTGTCATTACACATCCAGCTGCCCACTGCTGTCACTGTCCTGGTCCAAGCTCCGACACCCGTTTTAGTAACAGAATCACTAAAAGGGGAAACGCATGGGTGCTACTAACCACGACTGGCTTTAGAGCTCGCCAAAAATTAAGTGATACCAAAGAACTTATTTATAAATTTATCACTTCAATGTTTTGCTAAAAAGTTCATGTATGTAACAACACTTTTCTATTTACCTATTCAAATCCAACCAATGCTATGTGGCACGTTAATAGTACTCAACTCATATGAAAAAAGTCTTTTTCTACAGACCATCTCATGTTGATCAGTTCTTTGGAAGTCTTTCCAAGTAGTCTGTATGATTTACAATTTTTATTGTAAATCTATAAAATCATGGAACTAAACCAATTATTGAACCACATGTCTTAAAATGACAGCTTCCTTTAGGCAATTCTTATTGGTTACTTTTCAAGTAACTTCTTTCTACTACTCAAATTTACAACAGTTTAGAAAACTGAAATTTTTAGGATCTCTACATACGGCCTATTTATATTTGCTTTGGTAGTAAACCAAAATGACAGCTGATACTTGCGGTGTAATTTAGTATATACAACATAACGATTGAGACAAAGTGCCCTACGGCAGCTGGCGCTAATGATCTTATAACCCAGGAAGACCAAGTTCTTTGAGTAGTCTGTTTGTAAAACACTAAGAAGCAAAGCTTAAGATTCAATAATGGTTTAGATTTTTTTCCCCCTTTGACAATTAAACATGTAATCTTGGCTTCTGTTCTTCCACGTCCCAGTTTTGGGTAGGAATACAGAAATAATCAGATGCTCTATTAGATAAAATCAAATGCTCTATTAAATGCTCTATTAGTAATACTAGGAGCAAAACACTACTAACAATTTCAAAAAACGGTGGCAACTGAATCAGTGTATAAAACATCTGACTTACAGGAATCCCATCAGTTTAGCTCCCCATGCTTAAATAGCTCCCCACTCTCAGTAATGCACAGCAGTCATTAGGGCACCACTGCCACACAGCAAAAACAAAATCTGTCTTGGGGAGGAAAATGAGTCATAATGAGAACACCAGCAAACAAAATTTCCATAACCTCCAGGTAATGATTTGCTCTGATTCAGGTAAACTGTTATTTGGGTAGGCATCCTATGGTTTTAAGTTCTGTGAACTTTTAAAATGGGAATACAAGCCTAACTACAAGCTCCCCTTTCCAATTTATGCTGAAAAGGTTATGTAGGCTGAAAAGGTTCAATATTAGAAAACCAAGGGAAAAAAAGGATTCAGATTACCATTGGCTGTGAGTTGTTGCAGGCACTTCATTATTGACACATTCCTGAATCAATAATCATGTTTTGAAATCTAGCCAGACCATCACATCTTAAAAATATTTTCTTTTTTCAATGAGATATTGCACAATATTGTGAATGCACAAAACAAAACTGAATTGGTTGAATTTGAAGTGGTTAGTGTGCCTTTTACCTAAAATCTTTCTCTTTACTCTTTTCAATAATTTATTAGTTTGGCTTAATAAGGCCTCCCAAATACCAGGAGATGAAATCTTCCCCAGGGTCTGCAATTAATCCAAAGACCTATAATGAGGATGCTGCACATTTACCAAAACCTTTTATCTCAATACAATCCAAAAGATATGAGTTTTTTAATCAGAAAAAAATCACTTGATAGTTATTTCTGTTATTGCAAAAGATAGCACATAAAAAACAAACTGTATTTTTCCCACCCAAAGAAGAGAACAATTGAAACCACATGACTTAGAATAATGGTTGGCAGAACTCCACTTCTGAAGAGTCTACAGAGGTGTCATTACTCCATTAGAGCTAATAGCTATTGATCTAGCCTCCTGGAAGAGATGAGAGGAAAAAACAGAATATTTAAGATAGTAAGACTTTTAAAGTCTATCGATCCCACTATGAAGGCTTTTTATATAACTATGATAGGCTTTTGCCACCAGTGCCCCCACCCCACACAGTGAAAATTGCTTAACCTAGTAACTTCAACAAAATTGTTAGTCCAGAACCTTCCCCCTCCCTTACCCCCAGGCAAGTACCAGTAGCCTACTTAGAATATTAACTTTCTCAAGAGGCTGTTAAAATCCCAAAGACAGGATGATAAAGTCCAGCAAGTGGGACACTTCCAGCAGTCTGCGCTTTTTAAAATGCACAGCTACCCATCTGCCTTAGGAGGCCAGACTTGCCTATTTCCTCCTTATCAAATTACTGTATTTTTTTTTCTATCCTGGTCACCCAAATACAATGATCACTCTTCACAGACCCCACTGTTATTTCTAGGATAATCTCATTAAATTCAATAAACGTTATCACTCTTATCGCCAGGCTTTCAGCCATAGAGAGAGAGCTCACTGAGTGGTAGGAGTAAGTATTTTCATATCTTTTTGTATTTTCCAAATTCTCTATAATGCCATAACTTATAAACAAAGGAAGAAACCAAGTTTTATGAAGGCAGAAGTCACCATTTTTTTCAGCACCTGTAATTTCTTATTTAATCTTCAGAACTCTTTCAAGTAGGAAATGCCCCATTTTATGGCTGAGGAAAATGAGGTCAGAGGTAAACCTACTTCAGTCTCAGTAAACAGGTTGGGAAAATGGTCACTTTAGTACACAGACTGTTCTTTTCTCCATGCTGTCAAGAAGCACAACTAGAAAGAACAAAAGAGCATTTTCCCAGACCCCAACTTAAAGGGTTCTGCATTCAAACCCTGTTACTGACAATGACCCAGTAGGAAGTCATAATTTAAGCATTTTATTAAAACTTCCCAGGTTAGCTATCTGCAACAAACCCAAGTATGCCTGCCCCTATGCCTGCTAGTCTTCTTTAAAAATATCTATCTCCTTAAAAAGCCAAGCAAATTTTTTAAAACATCAATGCATCTTACAAACTTTTGTGAGAACTAGAACTAGGAAGGTGAATGGACATTTCTAGGTCACTGATTTGCATGTCTATGGGATAAATGAAATTCTTAGTTTGGGGGGCCAATTCTTATCTTGTGGAAGATGAGGCGCTCAATTCCACGTGGCTTATCTGCTAATCTCTGCATCACCTTGGACAAATGCCATTTGCATACTCCCTACCAGCCCTTAGGTGCATTGCAGCCTCTGTGTCATTGTGTGACATCACTGGGTTGCTATGGAAATAGGTGCGAGGTCACTCGCCTTCCTGTGAAACTAGAAATATGGAAAAATTAGAATCTAAACACGAATTAAAGACATTTTCAGTACTAGTAAGCCATTAAAATGCAACTTGTTATCATTTTGGCTTAAAAATGTTAAAAGATACCAATTTCACTCCCAATTTCAGAACCAATTCTTTAATAACAAGTCTTTGTTAACATAGCTGGTTTAAATATAAAGGTATCAGCATTGTTATCTTCTGTAAACTAATTGAAAAATTAATCTGATTCCTATATTACTTATTTTTAACATGCAAGGTACAAACTCCTGCACCCACTTCACATTGGAGATGCATTTTAAAACCTTTGTTACATAAGGCAGAAAGTTAGATATTAAAATAGGAGCCCTAAATCATTAAATAGATAATTTTCCATTGTTTATTTGATAATACCCAATACATCCCTCTCCTCTAATATCAAATTAATGAGAACCCACTGGATAAATGTAGTGTTACTGACAAAATGGTGCAATATAGGCAGGAATCTGCATCCCAGACAAAATGCGACAACTGGAGATCAGTATTCTCTTTTCATCAGCATGAGGATGTGCTAGCTTAAAATAAAATCTTCAGAGGTTAACTAACAAAACAAATTTTTTAAAAAAGACTTTTTCCCCTTTAAAATAACTCCTCCCAGCCTCCACCCAGTCTAGGCTCTCTGCAATATGACAAATGCAGAATCTTCTGGAATGACTTGATACTGCCTCCCACCACCGCTTTGTTTGCAATATCAGATCAGAGAGAATATTTTTTCAACTTAATAGAAATTTCAACAGATGTGCTCCTGTAGCTTAAAAAAAAAAAGCGTATGTCACAGATTAAATCAGTCAGCTAAATTCAATCTTTATTTTAAAGACAATACCTGCTCTTTCCAATACAAAAACGTTAGGAAAAATGGAGATGACATGTTGAGAAAATCAATGAAAACGCCTTTGAGACAAACGGTTTCCCTTTCTAAAAGCAAGAGGACTCGCTTTAGGTAATGGGGAAAGAGGAGCCTTTTGTTAAGAAAAACGTGAGCACGGAGGTTTCGATTTTGCACCACTGAATCCTGGTTTTGAAGAAGAGCCTACATTTTTTTCCCCGGGTCATTCTGAACGATCTATCAGGTGAAGCAGTGGGGAAGATTTGGGGGGTGGGAGGTTGGGGGTGTATCAGAAAACCCGGAGACCTGCTGAGTGAATGGAAAAGGCGCCGCCCAGACACCAGGGAGAGAAAGAGGAACCGCATCCATGCGGTCCCCCGCCCCCACGCCCAGGCTGGGAGGAGGGGAAGTGGGGCACAAAGGATGCGCACGGCCCCCGGGTCCAGGCTCCCACCGCCGCGGTGGTCCGAGACCCGGCTCCCAAGCCCCGTCTAGCAAGACCCCGCCCCAACCCAAGCCCAGGGAGGGCCGAGGAAGCTGCACCGCCGGCCCCTGGGGTACGCCTGGGGAGAGGCCACCTCTCTTCTCGGGTCCTTCTCGCCATCGGGACCCTCCCCAGTCCCCTCACTGGAAGAGGATGGGCGGCCAACCCCGCAGTCGCGACAGGCGACTAGTCCCCGGGCAGTCCACGCGAGGGCCTGTGTCTGCAGCCGAGCTGGGGCGAGGCGGGGGGAGGGGAGAAGAAACTCACGTTCTTCATGGCCGCGGCCATGTCGTCGTAGCGCTCCGCCTGCTCAGCCAGCCGGGCTTTCTGCACCAGTTGCTCGCGGTCCACCATTTTTGCGGGCTGGATCGGGCCGGGCGCGGAGACTGAGGCGGCCTGAAGGGTCTGGAGGGTGGCTGCGGCGCTGCTGGAGCTCGTGTGCCGGAGGGACCGACCCACGAAATGCGCTGCCGAGGCGGCGATGACCGGCTAGCTGCAGCTCTGGATGCGACCGCGGGACAGGGCGCGAGGTGGCTGCGGCTGCCGTGCGTGCCGCGGGCGGACAACCCCCTGAAGCCCCGCCCACGCCGTGACGCAACGGCACCGCCCCCCACCCGCGCTCCCCGCCCCGGCCCTTCCGCTTCTTGGGCTTCCCCTCCCAAGTCAGCTTGCCGCCGCCTTCTGGGCGTCCTCTCCTTCCCCACTGTCCCCCAAAGCTCCGAGTTCTTCACTTCACCCCGGAGAAGCTGCGCCCCAGCTTCCCCAAACGCCCCCTTACCCCTCCTCCCTCAGGTCCCCGCCCTGCCAGGACGCCTGCGCGTGGGCTCCTGGGAGTTGTAGTTCTTTCTCGGCTGGGGTGATATGTTGAGGAGATCAAGGACAAAGGGGAGGTTAAGACTACAACTCCCAGTGGTCATAGCACGCCGGTGGAGTGGGTGGTTCTAATTCTGCGGCCGCTGGGGACCCCTGGCGGGACCCATGCTGCAGCAGTCACCGCGAGTGCTGATTCACGGCCCCGCCCCAAATTCTCCAGGAAATTGGGAGGGGAGGGGGCCTGGACTTCAAACTTAGACCCGGCTCCGAAATAAAGTAATGGTACATAGGGGAGAGGGAAGGGGGCCCGCATTCACTGTGGATCCAACCTCTCAGCGTGGCCCTTGCTCCGCGAAATGTTTGAATTAAAGAACCAAAGGGTGGAGGAAATGTCGCCCTCCCCCACAAGGTTCCAGGCCCCCCCCACACACACACACCGTTTCCCCACTTTGTGAGGGACAAATACACCAAGCGTTATTTTGCAGAAAGGATGCATCTGTCTACAGGCTGACCCCTGAAGAGTCCTTTCTTCCTTTCAGGGTGGAGTGTTTAATTTCGACCATTACCAAGGGTCTACTGAAGGTCTAACACTGGGGTGTATCTAGGGTTTGCCCAACCCTACCTTCTCCAACTAAGACACACACACTGAGCTCAGAGAAATTATTGCTCAATACTTACCTTTTTGACATTCCATGTAGCTCACACATCCCATAGTTTTGACTACACATTTTATTGATATCATTTATTCAGCAATTACCTTTTGAACATCTACTATGTTCCCAGGACTGTTCTAAACATCAGTGAACAAAACAAAAAATCGCTGCCCAAGAAAGAAGAAAAATAAAGAGAAATATGTAGAGTATGTCAGAAAATGGTAGGAGATTAAAAAAAAGAAAAGGATATGAAGTATTGTGTATGAGAACACAGAATGAAGGAGTTTCTGTGAAGGAACATTCCAGGCTTTATGCTACATGCTGGAGGAAGGATTGGAACCCTGCCCTCAAGGAATTTAAAATGTATTAAGTCTAAGTGTCTTTTGTTTTTTTCTTCCCCCAACACCTCAGGCTGAAAGGAAGAGGTTCTGAAAAGCTCACCCAGGGAGTTGGTAATATTTCCAAGGCAGTCCTTAAAGAATATGTAGGAATTGAGAGAAGACAGAGGGGCACAGGCAGCAAGATTAGGAGGTAGGCATATTTATTGATAGGCAAAGAATTCAATGTATTGTCGTAGGTGATGGTAGCAGGACTGGGAATGGAGTCAAGAGCCAATCAGGAGGAGCCCTGAATGGCAAGTGAAGGAATAAAGTCCTTATTCTGAAATAAATAGAAAGTCTATGAGAGATTTAATAGGGGCAGAAAAAAATCATGAGATTTGATTTTTGTCTCCCAGGTGCTTAGCACAGTGCCTGGTCATAATATATATGTTGCACATATAAAAGAAATGAATGAAAGAATGATTGCAGCTGGGACCACTCTGGCAGTTTATGAGAGGGACTGAGCAATGAAAACGTATAGAAGAAGGTCTCTCCTCCCCCTCCGCCAACATAGGATCCAGCTCCTCTTTTCTTACTACCACCCAGCAAAATGCAATCTTGCTGGGGAATAAACCCTCCCACTTCCTTCTGTTTCTTACCTAAGTGTTTGCCAATTCATTCCTCTTCCTTTCTCTTCCTGCCTGCAGGCCAGGCCTGAGCCTTTCTGGCATGGGTATCAAAGGTTTCTGGGAATGAGCCCTTACAGCCAACCTGGACTGTCCACAGGTGGATTAAATGTCAGATCTCTGGAACTTACTGGCTCATTTCAGGCTGCCTCTCTGACCACTCTGCCAGGTTCCTTCCTACCATTCCAATGAACATCTAACAAAAAAAAAAAAAAAAATCCAGGTCAAATCTGTTTGAGAAAAGGGAAGCAGATGCAAAGAAAAGGATGTTCAGAAACCAAACAGGAATGACATCTGCAGTCTCCACATTGAGTCTTTCCCCCCAATGGTGCAGGGAAGAGAGAGCTGACCCTGCTTTCCTTCCCTTTTGATTTTTTTTTTTTTTTAAGATTCTAGGCTTAAAATTGTAGCTGCCCAGCAGCCCCTGGCTGTTTGGAGGGCTATGTTAGAGGCCTGGTATTACACAGAGCAAATGGCTTGATGTACACTTAATATGCAGCACCACTGTATATTGTCTGGTGCTGCCGAAGGAAACTGGGAGCAGGGAGGTGGAGAAATAACATTATGGCTTCTGCCCTGTACCCAGATCTGTATGCAAGTCCTGTCCCTCACCTGGGTCTCAATTTCCTACCTTTGACATAAGAAATTAAACTGAATGAGCACTAAGTGCTCCACCCAGCTGTGACAGTCTTAGTTCTTAATTCAGCAAGTTCCTCTTCTGAAATGGAAAGCTATTGGCATTCTTTAGCTGTGGAAACAGCTTGCAGACCTGGGAGATAATTGGATCCCAATGGTTGAGATGCTCAGAATCATCCCTGTTTTTTAGATCAGGAAGTTGAGATACAATCAGACCAAGTGATGAGCCAAAGGTCACACAGTCAATGACTGATAAAACCCAGGCAGGCAGATCTTCCGGACCCCTCTCAATAGCAAGTGCATGCTTTCCTGCCCAAGCTCTGAGGTTCTACCCCTTGGCATGTGCTCAGGAAGGGAAGGAACATGCGCTCTGGTGATGGGCCTGACACAAGAGCACTGGGCAGGCTCCATGTATGGCTAACCCCAGCTCCAGCGCTGGAGAACATGACTTTTAGATGCATCCTTTCTTGCTGAGTTGGTAGACAAGCAGGCCAGTCAGGACATCAGTGTCCTGCTGTTTCTGTGCAGTCATAAATCACTGCAGCCCCATCCCCTGCCTCTTGGCTTCCTCTTGTGGCTGGAGAGCTCCCTGATTGGTGGAGAGGCGGCAGCAGCAGCAGTAGTATCTTCTGAAGTGCATGGGCAATGCTCCCCGCCCTGTCCTTTGGGAACACTTCCCCATCACTGCTGAGCAGGCTGGTCTGCAGTAGGGGCGAGCTCATGACAGACTCAGGAGTACAGGGTGGCAGGGGAAATCTCAGTAAGCTGCCTCTCCTAAAGATATTGAAACAATAGAGGAGGCTTGTGCTAGGAGGCAGGACCCACAGGCTGAAGGCTTGAATTTGCTATTGATTTTGCTGAGTGACCTTGAGTAAGTCACTTTACCTCTCTGGACCTCTGTACATCTCTAAAATAATAAAAAAAAAAAATGGGTGTCTGCTTCTTAGACCTTCTGGCCTTACTGCTTCTAGCCTATAGCAATAGCATTTCAAATGCCCTGCTTCAGTGTCTTTTCACTCTCCCCAGTGAAAGAGCTGAAAGATCTTTCCAAACATACATCCCATCTTCTTTCCCTTGCCTTCACTATGCCATGGAAGCCATTGGTCATGGACCAAAGACCTCGTCCCTGAGCCTGGAATGTAAAGCCTCTCCTGCAGGTTCCTGTCTATCTCTCCAGCTGCCTCTCACCCAGGGTCTCAATTGGTATTTTCCAACCCTGCAATGTCCTCTTCCAAGGCTATTCCTTCTATTGGAAACTCTTTCTACTGCCACCCTCACCTCAATCACTACTTCTTCATCTTTCATACTCACACACTGAGTTAAGCCAACAACTCCCTCTCAGTGGCCTGAACAGACTACCTACTTCACAGTACAGGGTCTAGAAGTACTTAGTGCACTTGGACATATATAATGTCTGTCTTCCGCTAGAGCCTTACTAACAGATTCTTCAAATACAGAGACTCATAGATCTCTGATCCCAAGCCTAGTATGAAACACTTATGCAGGGAAGTTTTGGTCAATTAAATAGATTCTGGAAACTGTTAGGAATCAGCCTATTGATGGTCTTTCCTCTTGAAAAGGACTTGAAAGATTTTGCTCCCAAACAGCATGGCCAAGTTGAGGCAAAAAACCAGGAAGGCAGTACTAGAATCTATCTCAGGAGCAAATAAGGCCACAATTAGAAAGGATAGTCATGAAGAGGTTCCCTGAGACTGGTGAACCACAGAAATCCCATTCTGACTACTTTACCAAACCAGCTTCCCTAAATCTAACCTATCTGAAATCTAATCCTCTGAAGAGATTGGGAGAGGTTTAAGTATAAGTATTAAATATTAGGTTTAAGTATTCCCCTAAAAACTTTTTTAAACAGTAAACTTTTAAAAAATATTTATTTATACATATAGAACTGGGGTACAGGCCAGAGGTGCAGGGGTGGGAAGATTCACCAGAGATAGAGTAGGGAGCAGAACAGTCAGATTGACTGAAACACACTGCTGAGGGGGGCAGCAGTGGGTGGGTCAGGAGAGGTCTGCTGCACCATGTGGGTCACCTCCTGGCTGGGGATCAAATTCATGCTGCAGTGGCTGCAGTAGCTTCATAGTTCTGCACTTTAACCCCTTGTGCCACAAGGGAGGGCCAAAAGAGTAAACTTTTAAATCTACCACACCAATGAGCCATCGTCTCAAACAGAGATAAACTCTGTCCATTCTCAAGAGATGGGTATTCCAGTGGGGAGGAATACCAAGTTAGGATCTTTTTCTGAAAATCAGCTCAGCCAAAGTTCTCACCAATTTGAAACTCAGGTTCCTGACTGAGTCTTAAAGAGAAACCTTTAGCCAGTCTCCTGAATCAGACCATGCAATGATGTGTTCTTTGACTTGGTAGAAGGGTCTGAAGCAAGTGTGTTGATGCGTGGGATTCCAACAGAGAACGATGGCTCCTTGGAGGCCTACAATGATGTGAACAGCCTATCAATCACACTGAGAGAGGCGGGTGCTCTTTGTTCTTAGAGGACTTTAAGCCGCAGACAGCCACCAGTTACAGTGCATTTCAAGGAAGCAATTTCTCCAGCAGCTGGAGCTGTCCAGTGATGACTTGGGCTGAGCCTGGAGGGGGTGGGAGAAGAATCAAGGGTCAAGGACAAGCAGATAAGCAGGGCCAGAAGATAGGCCACTCAGATGACGCTGAGCAATGCTTCTCAACCTCACTGTCCCCCAAACCTAGAGGGAGCTTGTCTCAGGATTCAGGATCGCTGACAGTGGGGTATGGGAACTGTATGTTTTCTTAGTTCACTGGGGGCTCCCTCCACCACCAGTGGTCTGCCAGGGTGGCCCCAAAAGGCTCTGCTGACTGTGAAGGAGGAGATGGAGTGGCCCTGAGACTGACATCCGGCAGGAAGAGGTGGGAGAACTGGCATTTTCTCACACTGGCCATCCTGCCGAGTCAGCCCAGCACTATAACTTTCAGAGCACAAATCCCACTTGGCCATGTAATAGGAACGCTACTGCTGACACAGCAGGCAGACAGGGTCAGCTGCACTGGGGAACAGGAGGTAGACACTGGGCACCAAGTCCTTGGGCTGAACAGGGACAAAGGCAGGGGTAAAAGTGCCTTGAGTGAGTCAAGCTGACTTAGGGGCTTAGGGCCTGCACTGTCTTTTTAAGCTTCGGAGCCAGCGAGATTTCCCTCCCTGTCTTCCCAGAGTTGGGGTTGGTAAACCAGAAGGGGTGGCAGTAGAACTCTTGTTCATTCAGGAGAAGGACCCCTTTATGGCACCTCGTTTCCTGGCTGTGAGCCTTTGCTAGCACACCTCCAACCATAGGCAATTAGCATTTCTGGAGATTTCCTTCCTCTGCGGGACAGCAGTCACATGTCCACACCCTCTCCCATGGTTCCTTATTCGATCTTCTGGTATTACAAGGAAAAGGGGAAGCCTTTTCTTCTCTTCAACAGCCTTTTACACCGGAGATCAGAACATTGTCTCCATATTGGACATGTTTCCCTGGGAGTGAAAATAGCTTCAGCACGTGTTTTTCTCCATGCCTAATGCCAGGTACATGACGGGGATGGAGAGATGGCCAAAGAGATGGATTGCCAGACACAGAGTACTGAGCATCTGATCCACCACTTGAGAAATGTATGCCCCAGAGCAGTCTAATAGCTACTTAATAGCCTAGTAACAGGAGTGTGTGCCCATAAAAAGCCTAAAAGCAGACTACAACAAGTGGGGGTTGGGCCTTCAACCCCAGAACAGCCACCCCAACCTGGGCTGGGCCAAATGTTACACTGGGGCGGCTTTAGGGTCTATAATCAATGCCCCCCTAAGTCCTTACCTCAGTTCCTAACCATTCAGAAAGCAAGAAAAGGTCAGTGTTTGACCCCCTCTCTCCATTAGCATTGGAGCAGCCACAGGACAGATGAGGAATCCAAGGCACAGAGAGGTTAAGTAAACTGTCCAGGTCACACAGCTAGGAAGAGGAGGGGCTGGGTCACAAAGGTGTGTCATATGGCTCCTGTTCCTCATCCCACCATCCAGAAGCACGATCTCAGTGGAGGATATTTCATCTTCTTTGCTTGTAATTGTAGGTTTGCCTTTCTACATGGAACTAACCTTTCTTGTGGGCGGAGGCACACCAAGTCGGGTGGGTGGGAAGGGGACCGAGAGGGGACGTGTTCATGGGTGTGCGAAGGACTGTGACCTTGAGGCAAAGCCAAGGTCCTCATGGAGAAGGTGGAGGGACAGCAGTTCCCAAGAGTACTCCCCGAGGCTGTGACCATTTGTGCTTGATTCAAGGGCTCAAGACAGCAAACAGAACATGGAGACCTGGTTCTACCAATGACCTGCTAAATGATCTTAAACAAATCACTTCCCTGAATCTATGTCCCTCCTTTGCAAAATGAGGTTCACTGACCAATAAATATCTTGAAACAAGCCAGTTAACACTGAAAAATTTACATTTTCTTGTCTTTACTGAAATGACCTGGACTTGTTATCCCTATTCAGGTCAGAAGTGCTCCATGTTATCTTGGGGATTTCCTGGGTCCTGGGGTGGTGGAGGGGAGGTTAAATGAACTGTGTCCAGAGAATCACCAAGGCTGGAAGCCTCAGGACGTCCCCTTCAGATTCTTCAGCCTGGAAGCATTTTCAACAAGGGAAAGGTGGGGTCAGATTTGTATTTGTAGCAGTGTAGAGGATGTGTTGGCTGGGAGATGAGTAGAAGGGAGACCATTTGGGGGGAATCCTTGGGGTTCCTTTGGGAAAGGTGTGTGGGTTAAGGAAGCAACCGTGGTATGAAAGGAGAGAGTCCCAGTGTGACTCTTGGGAAAGAGGGTGGATGGGGACTACCCTATCTTCTAGAAAGAGCAGTTTTAAGGGGTTCAATTTGGGAAGTGACACACACACACTCCGCACCAAGTCCTAATTTAGGATTTCCAAAAGGCTATCTAGGTGAAATACCTAGACACAAAAACTGTGTTCTTGGTGGGATGTAGACTCATAAACCTCAGAAAATAAATGAGAAGGAAGTGAGGAATGAGGTGGGGGTAGGAAGGTTGCTGGGGGAGACTGTGCCAATGAACTCCCAAGGAAGCCTGGAAAGAGAGAGCACCTGCAACCAGAGTCCATGTGACTCAGGGTCATAGAGGACGTGACCCCTCATGCTCCCTGGTACCCAATTTCTCCAGAAAACCCACATAAGGATAGGAAGGGAGGTCTTTTCATGAGTTAAAGCACTTTACTGACTTTACTAAGTACAGTTTTGGTGGAGTCCAGTTACAACAATGCAGGGGAGCTGGTGGAAAAGGCAATGAATTAGGATTTGGAAGTGTCTGTTTTCATCAGTAATTTAATGGTCAGGTGAGGAACGATATGGCTGGTGGCTCAGGGCAGAGGAAAGATTTCATTTATCTGGAAGAGGCTGGGTTTGTTTAAATGCTCAAGAAAAGTCAGGAGAGAGAAGCTGGAGAGAGGAAAGTGGATTGAAGGGAGAGGTGGGTGAATGGCGGTGGGAAGTCAGGAGTCCTGGAGGAGGGGTCCACTGGGATGGAGGAAGGTGGGGTAGACTTCTGAGTGGAGAGCAGGGAGGTGCCTGGAAAACTCTTTCTTTGAGAAGGAGAAGCTGAAGTCATTTGCTGAGTCACAGGAGGAGGAGGGGAGCAGGCCAGCCAGCAGGCTGAGGGCTCTATGGAGCCTCTGGGGAGGGCTGGGGAGTGAGCTTGGAGAGAGGGGCACCACTCCAAGACCAGCTGGACCTGGAGGCTGAGCACAGGGTCCCCGTTACCCAACCCTGACTTTTTTCTCCAGAAGCCCCCAGCAGTGGTGGACCAGGAGCTGAGGTCAAGGTCAAACTGAGGCCAGGCAGTGGTCAGCTATGGCCCAGAGACTAGAGAGCAGAGAACCAACATATCAAAGGTCTTAGTGCAGAGATGGACCAATGATTAGATGATGTGGGGAAAATAAAGGCCAGGAGCAGGTAAGGGCCTGGAGGCTGAGGGGACACCAGATGGAGAGAAACACTGAAGTGTGGGTGCCAGAGTATCAAGAGGACAGTGTCATTCAGGGAAGTCACCCAAGGACTCACAAAAAGTTCTAGGTGAGCCACAGGGTTGAGGAGGTTACTCCTACAGGTTCTGGTGGGAGCTGCTGAACCCTGTGGATACTGGACTCCCCTCAGATGAGGCAGGGCTGGGGGCAGGGGCAACTCAACCAGGAGCCAGAGGCCCCAGGAACAGCACCTAGGAATGGGCGGTTCTAGCAGAGAGACAGCTCACAGAGCCACAGAGCCACAGAGCCTGCACCCTCAGAAAGGGAGATTGTCTAAGGCACTGCGAAGGCTCAGAGTGGCAGGCAGAGCCGTGTGGCTGGCACGGCAGAGCCACCTGGCATACAGCTGCTCTCCCGCCTTGCTCTCTGGGTCGGTACTTTGACCTCTGCAAGATGCAGACAATTGAGGACTCTCAAGCTTTTTAACAAGGGAAGAGGAAGTCAAGGGCTTGGGTCAATTGGAATATGACTGGTATTCCCCTCCTTTGTAAATTTGTAATCCACTGGGTTTTGCAGGTGGCTAGGGAGAGGCACCAGATTGAGCAAAGGCTACTGGGATTTCTGAGAGGCTGGATGTCCTGGGGTTGACAAAAGACCAGGGAGAGACCCTGAGATTAAAACAGAAGAAAGAGATGAGAAAAGGGTCATGATAGAGAAAGATACACAGCAGTGGAGGTATGGGGACAGGGCTGGGGGCGGGAGGGGGGGGTTGGGCTCCATAGGGGGGCAGTCAGGAAGACAACCCTCCTGAGACAGAGATGGGGAGAGAAGCGCTGAGCAGGCTGGCCAAGTGCCCAGGACTCATCCTGGAAGTTGCTGGGCAGGACCCAATCAGTGCAGGATGGATGGCTGCGCTGGGAAGGCAGAGGCCGCTGGCCAGGCAGCTGGCCATCTCCTCTATGTGCCGCAGGCAGCCCGGCCAGCTGACCCTGTTTCCCCACAGACAGACAAAGGAGGGTTTCCTAAGGGCCCAGGAGGTCAGAGGAGGGGCCTGTTTGGAGACATGAGTGGCCCCTCCCTCTGCCTCTCACTAGCAACGAGTTTCAGCAGCCACCAAGCTGCCTGTAGTCTCTTCTTATCTGTTAAATGGGACCAACCATGCCAGCCCTCAGCGATTCTGACATCTTCACCTGTTCCACAGAGGCTGGGACCTGGGTAGCCCTGGGATGTTAAGGGTGTCCTTTAGATCTAACAAGAACTTGGAGTAAACAGATGTCTTTTTTTTCTAGTCCCCATGCAGGAATTAGATTCCAAAATCTGTTGGGTGAGTCAGGAGAGCAGGTTGATATCTCAGCTCCTAGGGCTGCACATTGATAAAGGTCCTGCCAAATAAGGTTTCCTATTGACCCTTCTCATGCCCAACCCAGCACTGAGACCCACTGCGATAGGGAAGAAAGGACATGTTTTATTATTCATTTAGTCAACGGTTCTATCCCAAATGGCCCTCCACAAATGTGCTGGAAGAGACCCTCCTGAACTCTGAGTTATCTGCAAACTGGTCTTTCCTGCATCTTCACCATTCACTAGTGCCTTCATTCCTTTCTTCATTCAAAGTTTGGGTGTCTACACAATCTGCAGACAATCTGGTAGGTGACATAGATAATGACATAGTAATGAGAAGACAAGCCCAGGACAAGAGGAGACCCGTCACCTTATGTCCACCTACCCAAATACACTGCCTTCAATCCCAGTAAAATGCTCCTTCTCCTAGAAAGCTTCCGAGAACTTCCATTAGGAATGAGCTCTGCCTCTGAGTCCATAATGCCTCTTCCCTAATGCCCAGCCCTCACCAGTCTCACGTGGGGGGTCTCCTATAATGTATACTACACATTCTATCCCTATAGATGGTACAAGGATATGCGTTCCCATAGTTGTGTGTCTCTGACCCTACAGAAGTTCAACACCTGCATAATCATTGGTATATTTAAGCCTCAGTCTCCTCCTCATTTATAAAGTGGAGGTAATAATTTTCACTTCCCAGTGTGGCCAGATGGATTAAGCGAGATATAGCATGTGAAGTCCCCTGGCAAGCTGGAGGCTGTAAAACCATGTAGCTGTGGGTTGTTGCTAATAATACAACAATCTCCAGGCTGGAGATGGACTCAAGAGCGGCAAGGAGCAGGCGCCCCTCTGTCTGCAGATTCTCCTCCTTCCTGACAGTGGCGGAGGGGCTTTTTGAGTCTGACACAACCCAAATGGGGGCAGTCAGCATGCAGAGGGAATAGAAGACAGTGAGAGGCCAGAGCCAGAGGTTGCAGGGTGCACCTTGAACAGTTCAGTCCTTTCTCCAAGCATCGGTTTCTCCATCTGACTAATAGGAACTGTGATCTCCACTAACCACACAGCGAGGTGAGGTCCTGATGGGAGTCTGAATACATAGGAACCAGACATCAACATCCAAATACTGTGCAGGTGTGGGGTCACAGTGAGGTCTGCATCAGCCCTTGTCAGACATCACCCCTTCCCTTCCTCTTCCCGACTGGATCAGACAGGAGCCAGCCCCTCCCTCTCCATGGGACTGGGAATAATTTCTCACTGAGTGGTGCTCAAAGATTTGTTGAATGAATGAGCGAATAAATGAACAAACACATGAATGGAGCAATGGGGGGGGGGGGGAGAGGGAACAGCACGCTAAGGCTCCTGAAACAATTCATCCTCTTTCACTGCCACCAGCGTCCAAACAAGCATCACCTCCCCTGCATTATTGCAGCAGCCTCCAAACTGGTTTCCCTGCTTCCATTTTACTACCGTTCTATCTTCTCTTTTCCACGTGACACCTAAAGTGAACTTTTTAAAAACTAGACATGTTACTATGTCTCTTCTCTGCTTACAAGTCTCTACTGTAGTTAGGCTCCCAGACCCTTAGGACAAGGTCCCAAACCTTGAATGCACCTGCAAGGCTCTCTACCCTTCTCAATCCACCACCTCCCTTAAACCTCTGCTCCAGTCATGTGACTCTTGCTCCTTTTCCTTTTATGAAGTTACTCGTGTGCCAAAGCTTTCCTTGGGCACTTTCCCCCAACCCCAGACACATATACTGAGTAGGCACCCCAACAATCCACCACACTTAATACTTCATTCTTCCTCATTGCAACTCCCAGGAAGCACCGATAAAACCTTTGGTCTGTCTGTCTCCCACCCAGGCTGTAACTCTAACAAAAAGCAGAGCTCCAGCTTGCCCTGTGATGATACTTTTCATCTCCACCACAGAAAGCAGCTCAAACATTTGTTGAATAGTTAAGTGAGCTGGAAAGGAGGAAAGACTGCACTGAGTCTTTCAGAGTAAGAGAAACTCAAACTGACCAAGACACAACCATCAGGAGCAGAGGCAAGTTGGGTGGGTGGAGAGAGGGGCAGGGTCAGCGTGGAGATGTTTGAAAAGTAATTCCCAAGAGCACCGTGGGTGATTGGCTCTGAGAACCACGGAGATCCATAGACTACCAACTCTCTCCCTGCCATAAACACCATGTGGCTCTGGTGAGATCCGGAGACCACAGGGGCCATCTCCTCAGTGTATTTCCACACCCTTTTGCTGGGTTGCTCTATGCATCTGGTTGCTAAAACTGTCTAGAGCGTATGTCTGCCAGCTCCTTTCTCATCTGTCTTATGGAAACCGGTCTGATCATTTTAGCAGACCTCTACCTTGTATGAAATAAAAAATAAAGAGCCCAGCCCGGTTTGACTGGGGAGCCAAATGGTCTTCGTACGCTGCTAATGGTCTGGACGCACAGAACAGAGAAGGTGCCCTCTCCAATGGCTCTTAAGCAACCTTCCAGACCCTTCCAGTCGGCTCAGAGGCCGCGTCAGGGCCGCGGACACCAGGGCTCTGCCCCGCCCCTGCTGTGGCGAGGCCCGGGAAGCTCCAAGTCCCTGGGGCCGCGCAGGGCGCGAGGTGCTAGAAGGGGCGGGGGGGGTGTCGCCTTTGCCCTCGGCCCCGCCCCACCCATGCTCCGCAGCTCGCTGTGATTAGCTAGTCCAGTCCCTGACTCTCCAATCAGAAGGCTGCGGCAGAGCGAGGGGTGGGGCTTGGAGTCCCACCCGGGCCTGATCCTACCCTCCCCGGCTCCCACCTCCGCCCCGCCGCGCTGCGGTGAGTCAGCAGGAAGCCGCGATCCAAAGGGCCGGAAGGGCCGAGCCCCGCCATTCTCTTCCGCTTCGCGCTGTGGAGCTGTTGGGCTAGGGGGTGTGGATTTGTGGGACGGTATAGCAGGGCTGGGTCTCGATCTTTCCGTGTGACCTAGGAAAACCGGCCCTTCTCTACTCTGTACGGTGGAGATTTTGGTGAACACTTCCTGGGGCCATCGTGAGCTACTTCTACTTTGTTTGCAGGAAGTTGGGCTTTTGCACTTGTTCATTGTTCGAATCCTTAGTTGCGTAATCTTGGCCACCCCCCTCAGTCCTCATGTGTAAAATCTGGGGGGGTTTACCTCTGCCTTACAGCTTGTGACAGTGAAATGAGACAGGAGAAACAAAATGACTTAGTTTCAAAGGAGAGCTAACTTTGATTAGCAAATCAAAAGGACAAGTTTGGAACTTTGGAAAGCTAATCCTGAAGACCAGGCAGTAGCCACCTAGGACATGGCTAGAAATGAGCAAGAATCCCATTCAATGACTGGAATAGGCATTTCTCCAAGGAAGATATGCCAATACCTATTAGTCGTTAGGCAAAAACAAAAGAAACCAACCATGTCACAGCCACTAGTGTTGCTAGAATTAACAAACAATAAAAGAGCTTGCAAGGATATAGAGAATTGGAATCCTTGTATATTGCTGGTGAGAATGTAAAATGGTACAACCACTATGGAAAGCAGCTCGACTATTCCTCAATGTTAAGCTGAATTACCACCCACTGCTTGGGTATACTAGAATATAACCAAGCAATTCCACTGTTGGGTATACTCAAGAGAACTGAAAGCAGGAATGCAAACATATACTTGTACATGTAGCTATTCAGAATAGCCAAAAGGTGGAAACAGCCCAAGAGTCTATCAGCAGAATGTGAGGGTGACCTGGCTGTGACATCTGCCACCCCAGGGATCACAGGGTTGATTAGCAGATCTAGCTGGCTAGGTAGTCTTCCCTCCCCCCCTTACTGCTCAATGCATGTCCCTCTGGAAGCTGTGTGCTCTGTTCAAGAGGAGAAACTTTTGGGAGTAGACCTATACAGTCAAGAGTATGAGACTAGCTGTGCTCCCCTTCTAGAACCTTCAAACAAGCTCTCAAGGGGAATGAATACATACAGTGTGGTAAATCCATATGCTAACTAGAAATAGTTTGAATGGTAGTTTGAGTTTATTAGAAAATCAAAATGAGGATTCAAACCCAGGAAACAGTCCCACAGGTTTTGCTCTGTGAGAGCTGTTCCAATAAACACAGGTTTTAATTTATAAAGGTAAGGCCAGTGAGTCATTATGAGTGTAATTACTTTAAAATTTTATTTATTTATGCATACAAGAGTTGGGGTGTAGGCCAGAGGTACGGGGGAGGGGCCAGAGACAGAGTAGGGAGCAGAACAGGTGGATCTACTGAAATACACTGCTGAAGGGAACAGTAGGGGAGACAGAAGAGGTCTGCTGTGTCATGTAGATTAGCTCCCTGGTCTGGGAGTGAATTCATGCTGCTGTGGCTGTTGATAGCTTCATAGTGCTGAGATTTAATCCCTGTGCCATCAGGGAGGCACAAGAATGTAATTATTTTTGAGATAAGGGGTTTCTAGAGTTCTAAAACCTAAAGATAAATTGGTGCTAGTAATAGAAGATTTAATCTCTTCCTTTTTAAAGAATGCACCTGCCAAGTGTAAAGGCTGAGTATCTATTGCTAAATCTTTTTTAATCTGACTCCTTGGTCAGTAAGAATCAAATTTTACCTTGTTATTTCAGACTTCAAGTATATGCAGGTGGCTTTGCTCTCTTGCCTGCTTGGGGGTGAGAGTGCAGAAATTTTTATAATATGTTCACACATATAAAGCAGTATCATTTTCTCATAAAAAAGTAGTGAAGTATTGATACATGCTACAATGCAAATGAACATTAAAAACATGAAGGAGGCCCTCCCTGGCGGCTCAGCAGATTAAAGCACAGCACTAAGAAGCTAAAGCCTCTTCAGCATGAGTTCGATTCCTGCCCGCCTGGGAGGTGTTCCACACAGCACAGCAGACCTCTCCTGGCCCGCCTGCTGCTCCCCTCACCAGTGTACTTCATCAGTTGGCCTGCTCTGCTACCCACTCTGTCTCTGGTAAATCCTCTCACTGCTCCTGCACCTCTGACATGTACCCCAGTTCTGCATGCATAAATAAATAAATCTTTTTTAAAAAAAACATGAAGTAATAGAAGCCAAACACAAAAAGGTATGTATTGTACAATTCCTTATCTACAAAATGTCTAGAATAGGGAAATCCGTAGAGATAGAAAGTAGATTAGTGGTTGCCAGAGACTGGGAGAGAGGGAGAGTACCTTCTAGTGGGTATGGGGAGTTTTTTTAAGGGGGGGAAGAAATGAAATATTGTAGAACTGGATAGTAGTGATGGTTGCTCAACTTGCCAAGATACTAGAAAGCACTGAATTGTAAACTTTAAAAGGGTAAACTTTTTGGTGTGTGAATTATAGTTCAATAAAATTGTTATTTAAAAAATAAAGCAATGACTGAGATGGAAAAATGCATAAAAATAAACTAATATAATAAAAAAAATAAAGCAATGAGCAAAAATATGGGACACAGAAGACTTGCAAACTAGGGTTCCTGCCTCAGGGTAGGCTGATAGGCCTAGAGTAAGAAAAATTACCTGGGGGGATATACTTGGAAGACCGGCATGATGGGGTGGTGATATGTATAAATATGCAAGAGCTTTTTAAAAACAAGGTATCTGATTTTTTATTTTTAGTTGGCTGTTAGTTTCTTGCTCTAAATTGTCAGCTAAGTATGCTATACACACACCCGTTAACTTCAGGAGTGAAGGACATAGTCAGTGAAGGGGAAAAAGGAAAGTCAAAAAGAAGGGAGGGAATAGCAGATGGGAGAGTTGAGAAATCAGAAAAAGTCAGAGGCACTGAACAGAATCTAAGCTCCCTGAGAATTCTTAAGGTTTTTGATAGGGATACTGACATTGTGTTTTAAAGAAGCATACCTGGTTGGGTCACTTTAATTAAATCTTGAAAGGCAAAGTGCATTCAGCAAGTTGAAAGAAGTGGTAGCGGGCCCTCCCTGGTGGCGCGGTGGGTTAAAGCACAGCACTAACAAGCTTAAGCCACTTCCGCATGAGTTCGATTCCCGCCTGCTCTGGAGTGACCACATGGCATGGCAGACCTCTCCTGACCCGCCCGCTGCTCCCCTCAGCAGTATACTTCGTCAATCTGCCTGTTCTGCTCCCCACTCTGTCTCTGGTGAAGCCTCTCGCCTCCCCTGAGCCTCTGGCCTGTACCCCAGTTCTGTATGCACAAATAAATCTTTAAAAAAAAAAAAAAAGGAAGGAAAGAAGTGGTAGCTATTCAAAGGCTGACATCTGGGGTGCCTATCTCACTAATCTGCTGATAGATTTTCATCACCTTTAGAAAAAAGACTCCCTGTAGCCTAGAAAGCCCTTACCACGTTTTCAGATTCATCTCTTAGCATGTTCCTCTTAGTTCCAAACACAAAACCCTTCTCTCTGTTCCTTCTACACTAAGTCCTCCCCAATATCTTCATGGTCAAAAGGTCATGGCCCACTCCCTCTCACTACTCAAGTATAACTCAAGGCCTCCTCAGAGGCTTTCCGTGACCTCCCAGTCCCTCCCATCCCACCCTGCATTATGTTCTTTATTCCTTAAAGCACTCATCGCTAGGTAGCTTTCCTGCCCACCTGTGACTGTGCAGGTACCTATCTTCTCCTTTATCCTTTTCCTACTAAAACTGTCCTTTTAAAATAGTAGGGGGTGGGGGAAGGTAAAAGTCCTCACCACTATCTCAAATTCTCTTGGGTCTTGATTTGTTTCAAGGTAAACCCCTTGAAGGCTATCTCTATGCCTTGCAAACAGAAAACCGGTCTAGATCACTCCTTGTTCTGCAGCCCCTGAGCCTAGCATGGTGTTCCACCTAACATGTTCCAGAAATACTCACTCACGCTCTTCATTCATTTCATCAAATATCTAAGTACCAAGTGTGTGCAAGATCTTCTGCGCAAAGTTTGGGTACAACAGGCCCAGCCTCAGTTCTCAAAGGGCCCGCTGGTCAGTGGTAGACACAGGTGAGCCAGCAGTCTGCTAAGATGCAAGGGTGAGTGACATCTGCGGGAGGTACAGGGTGTGATGGCTGCTCCTAGCCCAGGCCCTGGGCGGGAGGGGATAGATCAGTGAAGGCCTTCTGGAGAAAATGAAAGCCGAGATGGGAGGCTAAATAAGAGTTGACTAAGGGGAAGGAGGAGAGAGGGTGATGTGTATTCCAGGCAGAAAGAACAGCATGTGCAGAGGCCTGGTGGGAAGAGAGCCCAGACATTAGAGGAATTGAAAGTGGTCCAACCTGGCTACATCTTGGCAGCAAGTGGCGAGGGGTGGTGCCGAACACTCAGGCAGAGCCAGACTGTGCAGAACCTTGTAAACTGAGCTAAAAGTTGGGGAAGAGCACAGGGGAGCCATGGAAAAGGCTTGGCCAGGGGATGGGCACCATCGGTGTGTACACATTAATGAGCGCACTCTTCTTGCAATATAGGGGCGGGGTTGGGGGCAGGGAGGCAGCGAAGAGGACATGGCAGGAAATGAAGGAAAGTGGACAGTGGAGCTGGAGAGAAGCAGATAGGGTCTGTTCTGTCTGGGAGAGAGAATCAATAGGATATAGTGATTAATTTGCTTGGGGGAGTAGGACTAGTTGGAGATAACACCCATGTTTCTCGCTTAAGTTCTAGGTGACAACGTTCTGAGTGGGGCAGGTTGTTTTTCAGGTACAGTAGTGTCTACACATAGGAACTGGATTGTTCTGTGAATTTCTCAAGGGCAAAAGTCCTTACTTATCCATGTAGTCCCAACCTTAGTAGGCCCTGGCCCACAGAACTCACCAAAGTGTACATAAAGCACAGTGAACAGAACCAGCCTTAAGAACTGGTTGAGGGCCCTCCCTGGTGGTGCAGTGGGTTAGGATGCAGCACTGCAAGTTAGTGGCTTCAGTGTGAATTAGATCCCCAGCTCCGGACGTGACCCAGGTGGTGCAGCAGACCTCTCTTGACCCGCCCACTGCTCCCCTCAGCCCTGTACTTCCTTGATCTGCCTGTTCTGCTTCCCACTCTCTCTGGTGAATCCTCTCACCACCCCTGCACCTCTGGCCCATACCCCATTTCTGTATGCATAAATATATAAATCTAAAAAAAACACAACTGGTTGAAAACAGGTTGCAAGTAAACTCCACAGGGCAGGGGAAATTTTAGTAGTCTGAGAGTCTCAGTCAGGATGTGCTAGTTATGCTGCTCTGATGAACAACCCAATTTGCAGTAGTTTACAACAGCAGTGATGTTCCAGATGGCCCTCACAGAGGAACACGGTTCAATGAGCCCATGACCACCTGGGATGTCAGAGTAACCCTGAAGGAAGGGAAATTGGCAAGTTGTCTGCAGGAGGTTGAAGGCTTCTGCCCTGTGAGGTTATCGCTACTCACATTTCAGTAACCAAAGCACGCCATAGGGAAGGGGAGAGTTGGGCATATTGGTGCCCACTAAAAATGGGCACCAAGAATCTGAAGTCCATGGGCCTCCCTAGTGGCACAGGGGTTAAAGTCTCAGCACTATCAAGTTTTGCCAGCCACTGAGGCATAAGTTCAGCTTCTGGCCAGGGAGATGACCCAAATGGCGCAGCAGACCTCTCCTGTCCCTCCTCCTGCTCCCCTCAGCAGTGTATTTCAGTAGATCTGCCTGCTCTGCTCCCCACTCTGTTTGGTGAATCCTCTCACCACCACTGCACCACCCTTCCCCCCCCCCCCCGCTGTACCTCTGGCCTGCACCCCAGTAAATAGAAATAAATACATAAAATAAAAAGGGACAGTCTTACTTATCACCAAGGAGCTGCTCTGAGGATAAACTGAGAATGTCAATACTGTCTGTACTGACAGTTTGTTTAAGTGGGAAAGGGACTTCAGGGGTGGGAAATGGTATTTCTCAGGAAAGGGGGGAAACATATTCAAATGTGTGTGTAGAAAACATGTGTGCACTAAGCAGAATCTCAGTGTACTGCACTTTGAAATGGGGTTACAGGGGTTTCTAGAGCATTCCAGCATTCAACTCCCTGAATACTTAGGTATTTTCATTCTTCTGTCCCCATCCCTCCAATGACACAGTGTGTCTCAGAGAGCTCCTTGCAAATGGAGACAAATCCATTACTGCCAAGAGCTGACGGAATCTGGAGCTCAAGAATCTGCTTCATTCCTCAGCTGGAGCCAGGACCCAAGTTTGTAGCCTGCAAGATGCAGAACAGTGCCCCCAAAGATGTCCATGCCCTAATCACTGGTGTTTGCAGACTATGTTACTTTACAAGGGTCAAGAGATGTTGTGGATGTGATTAAATGAAAGGCCTGGAGATGGGGATATTGTCCTAGTGGGTCTCATATCAACACAAAAGTCCTTAGAGAATGGAAGAGGGAGGTAGAAGAGATAGAAGATGGGAGAAGATGATGGAAGCAGCTCTTAAAATCATGTGGTTGCTGGTGGGAGGTCATGAGCAATCATGGAATGCAGGAAGCCTCTAGAAGCTGGGAAAGGCTCTCCTAGAGTCTCCAGGAAGGTCACCCTCCTGACACCTTTCATTTAGCCCAGGGGGATCCATGACAGTCCTGTGACCTCAAGAATTGTAAGATAAATGTGTGTTGTTTCAAGTCACCAAGTTTGTACTCATTTGGTAGAGCAGTAATCTGTACAGCCTGCGAGCTGGACCTGAGGATGGAAACTTAACCTGGATAGTCACTGTTGGCCAGCACTCCTCCACCCCCCACACCCCACCCCCGCCGCCACACTGCTGGGGCTAACAGAGGCTCTGGCAGCATCCTCAGTTCTCTCTGCCCTGTCCAGGTGGGGTGCCCCAAGAGCAGACTTCAGGATGCCCAAATGCACTTTCCCTGTTTGGTTTCTCAGACCCATTCTCCTCTCAAATGATTTTTCCCTTCTAGTGACCCTTACCACATGGCTATGTGACCTTGGAGAGTCCCCTTCCTTGGGAAGAACCTAGAATTCTCTACCTGTGAAAGGAAAGCAGGGAGGAGCTCTTATGGAGCCAACCAGGCCTGACACAGTGAGTCAGCATTTCTAGGGTGTGATGGGTCTGCTGAGAATTCTCTTAGGATACTCTTGAGTTACTTTCCATCCCCAAGTTTCCTCCAGAGTCCAAACCAGAGGCTTTCTGCTGCTACAAATGATGCACTTAAGTCCAAACACTCGCCTTGGTTAAAAGAAGGGGACAATGCTTTATTGACTTGGCACCTATGAATGGGTGGCTATAGGCCCCCAGGATTCTTTGCTTCTGCAAAGTGAAGGCTCTGTGGTGGGGGCAGCAAAAATCAGTGATGCTGGTTCCAGCTGCAGGGAGAGGCCACTGCCCCTGCTTTGGTCCCTCCAGTCCCCTTGTCCAGCCAAGCACCATCTGAGTCTGGGCCCTCATGGAGCAGGCCAGGGGAATGACTCAGGATCTTCTGCAACCCAGTCAGTCTAAGGCTAGAGCTGCAAGCCCCTCCTGCTTTGCCTGTTACTTGGGATCCCAAGATAGGGGGGCAGGAAAGGAGATAGCCTATTACAGAGCACCCCTGAGTTTCTAGGATGGGGGTTCTGGGGTGCTGTGAACAGGAATCCCACCAAAAAGGAGAATCAAGAGTCATTCCCTTCCCCCCATTTTTTTGTTTGGGCTGAGCAGAAAGTGGGAACTTTCTTTGAATTGGGCCCACAAGAGTTCATGACAGGTGAGTTCATACAAATTGATGGGATAGATAGAGTCAGGTCTCCCCCACGCAGGACCACAACTTCTGGGCAGGCTCTCTCCCAGGCGAGGGGAGAGAGGGCAGATTGAATTGCAGTTGTCACAGGAGGAGTGCTTCCTGGTGGGAGAGTGGCAGGCCACAGTAGGCTCCCAGAAGAGGGGTCTGCAGAGTGGGCTGGGTCACGACGGCCGGCACAGGACACCGGCATCCTCACTGTGGTCACAATTGTGAGCATCCCAGCGGATGTGAGAGCAGAGGAGCAGAGCACTCTCATCCCCACGGCACTTGACATTGTCCAGGAGAATAGGGCCTCGACCTGGGCCAAAGTGGGCCTCGCCAGGGGCTGCCAGAGCCTGGCCACAGCCCAGCTGGCGGCACAGGACACCGGCTGCCCGCAGATCCCAAGCATCATCACAGACAGTGCCCCACCGCTGCCCCAGGAAGAGCTCTACACGCCCCTCACATCGGTGGGCTCCATTGGCCAGACGTAGGTGCCCTGTGGGGGAACAAAGCCTGGGGCTGGGAGGGGCTGGCTCATGCTCAACCACTCCCAAGGGAGGCCAGGGTAAGGATACATGGAAGAAGCAAAGGGTGTGAGTTGGAGACAGCACTGTTCTGGGAGCCACTGGAAGCAGACCAGTGAGGTTACAATGGGATCCGATTTGATACTCAGTGTCCAGATTGGAAGAGCAGCCCAGCAGATGTGAGAGCAGAGCAGGGGGGCAGGCATAAGCCTTTGTGGGGAGTTCTGGGCATGCTGGGTGCATCTGTGCTTAGTCCTCTGTCTGTTATCCAGTACTCAGCTCTGACCCACTCTCTGGAGACTCTGACTGTCAAGGTCATTGTCTCCCTTCACCCCCTGACTTCCCAAGTAAAACAGAATTCTTTCATTGCATTCTCAGAATGGGAGCTCTACCACCTCATTTTGGTCCCACCTCTAGAAATCTGTAGACTGCTGTAACTGAAAACTCAATTTCCTCTTTCTGAAAACATATCCCTATTATGAGGTCCAAAAGAACAAAGGTTCCAGGACCTAGTACAAAACTGTGTGACATCAGGCTATGATTTCCCCAATTCAGGTCCTGCTGATCTCAATGGGGCTATGGGCACCTACCATCCCTGGGTCGAGGAGTGGGCACCCGGGTGGTTTCAGAACCATCCTGCTGGACTTGCAGTCCTAGTTCCTCTGGGCCTGGCTTGGCAAGAACAAAGAAAAAGGTGACTGTCACATTGGAGAACATGTTCTTTGAGTCCAGGTCCCCTCTTACCTTCTGAGGCGAGTCTGATACATGGACAGAGAGGACTTCAGGGCCCCCTGGCAGGGAACTGTTCCCCTACTCTCGGCTTAGAAATGTAGGTTGTGATTCTTGCAGCCTGAGGCCCAAAGCAGAACCTTTTGGAGCCTCGCCTTCTGTGTCAAAGCCAGCAGGCCCAGGGTACCAAATGATGAAAGTATACCAATCAATGAATGGCAGCATTTTAAAATGTGTCAGACTCTGCAAACGCCCCTTTCCATTGATTCTTCTCAAAGGTCAGACGCTTGTTCCCCGAAAGCTGCTCAACTCTGCTTACTAGCACTTTGCAGATCCTTGACTATGCTACGCAAGAGCTCCCCCAGCCCCGCCCGTTAGAGACGCTCAGACTTCATCCGGGCTTCCGGCTCCCACCTCCGGCCCCGCCCCGACTGCGGCAGAGCGCGCCTCTTCTCAGCCCCGCCCCACGTTTCCCCTCCGCGGAGGACTCTCCCTTCCCAGCCCCGCCCCTGCCGCGCAGCCGCAGAGTGCGCAGCCGGTCGGGCTCCTCCTCTGCAGTGCGGCTGCGAGGCCTCGGCTGGCCCCGCCCCTGTCGCAGCGCCGCGCCTAGCTCGAGCTGCGCATGCGCCACCTCGCCCACAGGTCTGACCGCACCTGAGCAAAGCGCTCCTGCGTCCTCATGGTGGCCGCAGTTGTGCTGGCCCCAGCCCAGGTGGAAGCAGTCGCTCAGACGGGCCTCCGTGCCGGCGCATCCCACGTTGTCCAACAGCACCGGGCCGCGTCCGTAGCCAAAGTGGCCGAGGCCGGTGGCGCCCAGCGCAGGCCCGCAGCCCGCCTCGCGGCAGGCCACTCGCGCATCAGCGAAGTCCCAGTCGTCGTCGCACACGGTGCCCCAGCCCCCGGCGTACAGCACCTCCACGCGGCCGCGGCACGGGCTCGGGCCGCCCACCAGCCGCAGCCGCCCGCCTGCGGGGCGCACAGGCCCGGGGCCAGAGGGGCTGGGGTGGGGGGCATCCTCTCCCACCCCCACCTTAACCGGCCAGAGGGGCTGGGGTGGGGCCACCAGCTCCCCGGCAGAGCTGGCGGGGTTGGGGGTGGGGTGGGGCATCCTCTCCCACCCCCACCTTCACGCCTTACTTTTCTTCCCAGCTGCCCAGGCAGCTGTGGTGAACAGTGCCGTCTCCCTGGAAGGCAAGGCACCAATTCCTGTAGCTGCAGAGAAAGGGCATCAAGAGACTTTCAGGATAGTAAGGAAGCTCTGTCTACCGCAAGGGAACCTAGATGTATCCTGAGATACCCCGTAGCCACCACAACTGAGGCCCAATGCACAGACCCCATTTTGTCTGGGATGGGGTCCTCAAGGAAACGTCTGGAATGAAACCTAACTACAGGCATCATCCTAATTTCAATCCCAGTGGTAGGTCTAGCCCTAATTCCCAAATACACCACTCCTTCAATCAATCTTTTTCTCAACCTTTTCACAAAGCATCTGAATTCCCAACCTCAGCAACAACCCAAAGCATGCTTCAGAGCTTTGAAAAAATCTTTTACTACCTCCTCCTACCCTGCTGAACTTTTCAGAGCTCTGGATTTCATCCTTGCTCCATCTGCTCATCTGTTCTCTCACCCACCTCTTTACCATCTGGCCAAAAGCTCTGCCCTGCTAGTCAGGGCCTCTTTCCTGTGAATCCAAAACAACCTTTCCAATTCCCAAACCTACCCAGTGTGCCCCCACATTCCTGCCTGGAGGGCTGAGCTCCTTACCTGCTGGCTCTGTGTGCCAGGCCCAGTCCTCCCTTGTGGCTGATAGTGGCAGTGCAGTGAGAGTTGGAGGGCCCAGGACTAGGATAGGAGAGAAAGCAGCAGGCTAAGGTCGAGGTTCTGCTTCCTGGTCAGGTTTAGACTTATCAGGTGTGGGCGGAGGGTCTCCCTGGGGGGGACTACGTATTTTACTTCCAGAGTCGGTATCCAAGGAGGTATACCCCACTTAGACAGTGGTTGTAATTTACTTCTGCTACACAGGAGTATGTAGGGCTTTCACAGGCATGCTTTCATTTCTCTCTGATGTTCTCACACAAAATATGTATCCAAAGACATGGAGACACAGAAGATGAAATAGGATGAGAAAGGGCAAGGGCTAGCCTGGAGATCCTTGACTTTCCCAAGGCTCACTGTGACCATGGGAAAGGCTCAGTGTTCCCATCTGTAAATTGGAAATGATGGCCCCTGGACAGCTGCAAGGAGGAAGCACTTTATATCTTGTAGAGTGGTGTGATGTATGAAGTACCATTATTGGTTCTACTATCTCTATTTTCCCAGAGAACTTCTCAGAGAGAAGAGCCAGGTGAGGGAAAATACCATTATTAAAGCATCAGGACCACACATAGCTGTGCTTGGTAATCGTGGGGACCAACCTGTGCAGCAGTGAGAGCCCCGGGTATTTCTGGATCAAGTCTGCAGTATTGTTACGTCACTCTGAAGTAGTTGGAAATTGCTGGGAAGTGCCAGACACATTCTAAAGTACTGGTGGAACAAGCTGCTGTGCTACACAGCTGTGGAGTTTACCCACCAGGGTGCTGAGACTTTCTAAGACACTCCAGGAACTGCACAGAGCCGTCATAAGTAATTTGGGAGCTTCTGGAGAACTGTGGGGAGCCCCGCCCCCCGACCCCACCGGGCCCCGCACCTGCGCAGAGGGCCCCAGCATCCTCATGGTGGCCGCAGTTGTGCACGCCCCAGCCCAGGCTCAGGCAGGCTGCGAGGCGGGTCTCGCTGCCTTCGCAGTGCACGTTGTCCAGCAGGATGTGTCCAGTGCCATAGCCGAAGAAGGCGTTGGTGGTGGCTGCCACGGCTGCCCCGCAGCCCAGCTGGCGGCAGACAACGGCGGCATCCGGCAGCCCCCAGTCATCGTCGCACACGGTGCCCCACAGGCCACCATGCAGGATTTCCACTCGGCCCTGACAGGGGCCCGTGCCCCCAACCAGGCGCACGCTCCCCTCACCTGGTGACGGGGTGGGGGCAGGGAGCAGCTCCCACGAGGCTCTCCTCCCGGCCCTTCCAGAAGTGCACCTAGCCAAACCTTCTGCAGTGCTTCGGGCTCCCCACACACCCACCCTGCTTGATACCCCAGAACTGAAGCCCTAGAGGAGCCGCTTAGCGGCCTCATCCCAGGCCACTACCTCCTCCCATCCCAGATTGCGGGTGGTTTGTGGGGTAAGAAGTCAGGCTTTGACTGTCTCATTTCCTGCCTAAAACCAACAGGTAGGTGCTACTTCCTCAGGTAGGTGCTACTCCCTCATTTTTTTCTGCAATAACGTTCTCTCATCTTTCCAGGTATAGTATCTACAACTCTTCCTCCAGGACGTCCTATAGAACTCTGATGGATGGGAGCCTCTTTCTACTCTGGATTTCATTTTTGTCTGTCCCTCTTGCAGGGCACTTTCCTTTTTCCTGTTCCGCATCATCACGGGCATTTCTAAGTCTATCTGACTCTGCCATTAGATTAATCTCCAACCCTGACCTTGCTGACTTTCTCCAACCTTGTACTACTTGTAGTTGTCCCTCTGGAGAGAATCCTCTTTCCCCATCCAGACTGTGAGGCTGTGAGTGGCCTGAGAGCTTTCAGGTGGAGGGTTGGCTCAACCCGCCTGTTGGTAAAACTTCTCTTCCCTGTCTGGAGCAGGATATACTCTCCTCTCGAGACCCCTCTCCTCAAACCCAGATGGTTCCCCACATTGTCCTTACTTACCTTTCCCATTCTGGTGGGTTATAGGGGGCGCCCTACTGGTTAACACTTTCCTTGTTGGGGGCTGAGTGGGTAAGAATTCTGGGAAAGAAGCAGGATGGAAAGGAGGAAGAAACATGAACCTTCTTTTCTCCAGCCTTGCACACACACAGGTGTGGACCCCTAAGGTTCTTGCTCTTCAGGGCCTCTGACCACACAAAGGGTCAACACCAGGAGCCCTGGGTATGAGAGGAGAAAGGACCACCTGCGGCCTGAAAGCAGTAGCTTCGGTTTCCTTTATAGGAGTTCTTTTAGTTCTTCAACTAAAAGATCATCACTTGTGAATTTGTTAGAAATGCCAATTCTCAGTCCCCACCCCAGCACTGCAGAATCATAAAATTTGGGGTGCGGGCCATAGTCTGAGATTAATGAGCTCTTTGGGTGATTTTATTGAAAACTAGAGCCACTGCTTTCAAGCTCAAAGCCCCTCAGTGATTTCCACTGTAGTTCTATGCCAAGTGACCTTATGGCCAGTGTTGATTGGTCCTACTACCTGTCAACTACCTGCACCCTCCTCCCCCACCCCATCCCTCCCCCTGGACGTCGCAGGCCTCTGCTCACCATCACACAGGACGGCCACATCCTCATAGTGAAAGCAGTTGTGGATGCCCCAGCCTCGGCTGCCGCACTCGCTCAGAGCAGCTTCCTGCCCGCGACACTCCACATTGTCCAGCAGGATGGGGCCTCTGCCCTGGCCAAAGGCCAGGGGCCGAGGCACTGGCAGCGCCAAGCCACAGCCCAGCTGCCGACACACCACATTGGCGTCCACCACGTCCCAGTCGTCATCACAGACACTGCCCCAGGAACCGCCATGCAGGACCTCCAGGCGTCCCCGGCAGCGGCTTGGGCCCCCCACCAGCCTCAGCTCTGTGGACAGGGTTGAGCTGGCAGAAGGGGAAGGGCAGGACCCAACCTACAGGATGCCCACCTTGCCATGAGAGCTTTGGGAACAGTCCTTTGTGTGCCTTATCCTTTCTGTAAAAAGGGGAAACTGTCACAATCCCTTTGGGGGCATAAGGAGTAATGGAGGGCTGATTAGCCATTACTCCCGGAGGTCTTCTGTCTGAGCATTTGAGTACCTGGGGAGCAGGCTACAGGGCAGGGGGGAGGAGGGGCCGGGTGGAAGAGCAGGAACACCTACCTGGAAAGGCCAGTAGGGTGGGCTGTAGGGCGCTGGCTGAAACAGTGAGGACAGCACTGACCCCTCTGCCCTCACATGGCTGCTGGCCCCAGGAACAGAGGCCCCTCTTCCCCCACTGTCCTCATCTTCATGCATCTCATCATTACCCCTGCTTCTCTTTCCTTGATTGTGGCCTTCTTTCCCAAGGAAAACCCAAGAGAGATCTGCCTGAGACCCAGGTATGCTTGAATCATTCCACTGTTAAATCCCCCATGACTCTTCATTTCCAACAGGAATCTTGGCTCCCGAGCTTTCCCTACAGAACCTTCTCGTATCTTCTTACTAGCCTCCAACTTCCTAATCTCCCATTAGCCTGACCTCCAGGCCTTTAACCAAGCAGTCTCCTCTGCTTAGACAGTGCTGGCTAACCCTGTTCCTTATAGCTCTGCTGCTCCTTCGAGACCCCGCCTTCCTGGAGCCCACAGCTGGAAGAGCTCTCTTCCCTCTCAATTCCTGGCCACTACAGACATGCCCCTTCTGCCTGGTGATGCGACCATGCCTATCTCTCATTAGCGTCCCCAGAGTCCCCTCCAGCCGACACTCAGCAGCTCCACCCTAAGTGGATTCATTATGATTTCCTCAAAAGACTGACCTAGATGAGTCCTGCTTTGGCTCTCATGTATGTATATGGCAGGCTGGCTCATTTAATCATTAGGACAACTTATGAAGTAGGTAGGATTATGCAGATGGGGAAACTTTAGGTTCTGGGAGGTTAGGCAAGTTGATCAAGAGCACAGAGCAATTAAAGAGTAGAACTGGGACTCTAATCCAGACATTCTCCTCACCATACACTGTGAGGATGTGGCCTGAGGGATAGGCGGGACACAGGGAACCTGGCCTCCCTGGGAAATTGAAAACCCTATCATTGTCCCTCATTTGTGCACAGGATATGACACTTTCACATCCATCACCTCATAGAACCCTTGCAATAGTCTGAGACATGTATTACACACCCATCTTGCAGTTGCTTTTCCAGTCACCATCAGTGAGCTAACTGCCCCCTTCCCTATCTCCAGTGTCCCCTAACTACCCATTTTTAGTTTACATTAAATCCTCATCTCCAACCCTGAGCCCTCCACTCTCCAAGTTCAGATCCTCAACTTTCACTAACCAAGGGGCAAAAGTCAGAGTTGGAAACAACTTCAAAAATCACCTCCCATGCTAATTTTACAGGAAAGAGAATTGAGGCGGGGGTGGGGTGGGGTGGGGGGCACTCACCCAGTGGCAAGAGGAAGAGGAAGGACAGGGCTGGGGGGAAGGGAGGAGGGGCAATGCTTCCGTGTCCCAGCCTCCACCCGCTGCCCTTCTCGTCAGGCTGGGGACCAGTTTGCATCTCTGCTTCCTTGTGCATCCAGCCAGTGGGTGGCCCTTCAGAAGTTGCCATCAAGGGGCTGGGGAGAAGTCACAGCTGGGACATCTGGAATTCAAAATCCCAAGTCACTTCTTCCAGCTGGAAGGGTCCAGTGAAAGCTTCAGGAGGAGGTGACATTTCCACTAGGGGTTGGCATCCCAAGTGGAGGCAGCAGCTGGGAAATGAGAAAGACGGGAGCAGGGAGGAAACTAATGAGGAGTTAGGCTTGGCTGAAGCAGAGGGTGCATGAAAGCCAAGTAGAGGGAGTGGGGCTGGAGGGTTCTCTGGGCCCAAACCCAGACAGGCCTGTGCAGCTGGCCCAGAGCTCGGAGTTCATCCTCTAGGCAAACGTATCCTACAGGGTGGTGTTGATGCCACTGTGGCCACTCACGTAATTTTCAGGGGAGACAGATGGACATTTGTTGTTTTATTTTCATTGATTTTTTTCCCCACAGTGTCTTCTATGTATGGCAAAGGATATCGGTTCTCTATTTATTGGAGCAATATAAAATTTCCCTGTAAAATTAATTTAAACCAGAAGAAATAATCAATTTAAAGAAAAAGCATCAAGGAAATATAATTCCCATGACTCACTAACAGGTAAACATGGTAAAGGCTGGGAGATTAAGTGGCATTTGGGACACTGCCTGTTTGGAGTGGGAAACCCTTGAAGATTTTTTAAAAATTTTGGACGGAGATATAGACAAACAAGAAAATGCATAAATCATAAGTGCAGAGACACAAGAATGTTCAATGTTCATGTCGTGTATCTAGCACCCCAAAAGTGCCCCCAAGGCCTCTTTCCTTGTAAGCTCTCAGCAGTAGTGAGTAACAGAGTGGGTGCACAATGACTGGATGGGTGGGGGAGATAGTGGCTTGCTTTAGAGATATATGGGGATATATGGAGAGTGAGGGACATAGGTGTCCTTCCCAGCAGGACCCCTACACCCCATCCCTCCCTCTTTCCGCCCTGGCATACAAACAGTCTGGTTGGGGAGAGGATGAAAGCCTATCTGGATATGGGCACAGGGTTTTCAATACCCCATTCATGGGGCCCAGCTCAGCCCCCAGTGGAATAATCAGCTTTTGTCTTCCCTCAGCCTGGCCTGGGGACAGCTGGGAGATGGGCAGTTGAGAGCTGTGAGAAGGGGGAATCCACAGTGATCTGGGCCCTCCCCCTCCTCCCGGGCTTCAGGGCCTCCCACCTTTCAGGCTGCTGGGACACTGGCCCCCCAGGTCAGGGGTCACACTCCACTGTGTGAGTATGGGGCAGACAGCTTCCAGAAAACCTAGCTGAGAAACCTTAAATCCTTCTACTCTATCGCCATCCACCTAGACCCAGAAGTGGGAGAAAGACCTTGATCCTGATCCCCCACGGACCTCAAGTCCCAGAAGCCTCAAGAGCTCTCAGAAGGCCTCCTGAAGCTTACCTCACCCCCAGGCTTGCTTTTGCCTCACCCCATGGAAACCTTGGTTTCCTGCCCGCCATTCACATAGCTCTCAGGAGCCCTCCAGTTCCCCCTCCACCCTGGACTAGTCACCGTTTGTCTCTTTATAGCAGGGCGGTCAGCAGGACATACTGTTAGAAGCCACTAGTTGTGTGAGGTCACCTTGCTAAACCTCGCTGTGCTATACAATGGAGTATTAACCTTACCTCAAACAGGTGTTGCTGGGTTAAATGAACTAAGGCATATTGCACACTGCTTGACCCACAATAAATGTAGTAGCTATTTGTATTACTACTGTTTCCCCTCTAGACTGTGGACCCTCAAGGATATAAACCAGATCTTGTTCAGTGGTAGCACCTGGCATAGGTGAGCACTCAGAAAATATTTGTCGAATGACTAAATGAAAGTTAGGGCTGTAGAATCATAGAATGAAGCAGGCAGAAAAGGCCTGGGAATCATCAAGAATGATTCCACATTTGGCCAGTGAAAAACTCATCACTTACACACACACACACACACACGTGAAGGATTCATACCTGGGGGAATGTTCTGGACGCTTTGTTCCTTCTTCTACAGTCAATCCGAGGTAAAATCACTTTTTCTGCACCCAGAAATTTAGGAGGAGGAAGGATCCCCTGAACGCAAATCAACACAAACCTTTCTTCTTTTCTTTCCAAAGCTGGAAGGTGAGCAGAGGCCAAGGGCCGGCCATGGAGCTGGCTGGTGACTCCAGCCTGTCTCCACCAGAACTCAGGGGCAGAGGAAGGAAGCAAAGGGAGAGTGGAGGTGGCCTGCACAGTCTGGAGCAGCCCCAGAGAAGGGGCACCCAGGCAGAGGAGGAGCTAGGGGGGGGGAGACTTGGACTCTCAGACCAGGCGCCCCACCTTCTCCCTCCCCCCATTCCAGGACTCAGGTTTCAGAAAGGTCTGGGTAGGTCTCCACCCCTTTGTAGGGAAGCCAAGCATCCCTGATCTAACTTAGCCCTGTTGCCTGGGGAATCCCCTAGACCTTGTCCTGACGCTGCTCCTACGTGGGGGTTTGGAAACTGGGTCACAGGAGCCAGTGTGTGCACACCCATGTGGACCCCCATGTGAGCAGGGCCTCCCTGGGTGCTGCTAATTTTGCTTGATTGTGCTTCCTTTTGATTTGGTACCTTTTGGGCTTTTGTAGTTATAGGTGATGGGAAGTGACGGGGGCTTATCCCAGTTTATAGCTCCACTAAAGTGCTCCCCTGGGATGCAGCACCATTGTGCTAGAACTGCAATTCTCTGAGCTGGAGGGGCCTTGCGGGTCCCCAATCCTGACTGTGCATCTTTATAACTTAAAAATATGACTTAAAAAAAAATTATGATTCTTGTCTCTACTGCTACAAAGAGTTCCGTCTGGTAGTTCAGGCATGGGGTCTCCCGAAAAGTGTATATTTGTAAAGCTCCTGACATTAACCAAGTTTGGGGGGCAGCCCTCTAGTATAAGTCACTTATGGGCTCTGGATGGAAGACTGAGACCCTCAGAGAAAAAGCGCACAGGGCTCGCACGCCAGAGGGACTTGGCTTCCTGACTCTCTGGCCTGACCTTTCTTCCTACTACTCAGAAAGAGAGAAGGCTCTGAGAGGGGTCTGTTACCACCCGCCCCCGGACCTATACACCCTGCGTGTCTGTACCCAGGCATCCTTCCTCCCCTGGCCTGAGGAGTGGCTCCCCCAGTGCAGGCCCCATCTCCTTCCGCCTCTCAGGGACCTCCTTCTCTCCATCTGCCGGGCTTCTCTCTTCCCGGTTCAGCTGCTCTTTCCCAACTGGATTCTTTGTGCCACTGAAAGCAAACAACAGAAAACTCTTTCACCCTGAGTCTCTTGAGTCCTGGGGGAGCAAGGGCAGGCCCTATACCCTGCCGGGCTGGGTGCCTGGCTGGGGTGTCCTGGGGGAGCATGTCCCTCTGCAAAGGTGGCAACAGATGCTGACCGAACTGCCCTTGGAGGCTGTCAGGTCTGTGAGCTCGTTCTGCCCTGGACGTCTAAGCAGAGCATCAGCCTGCTTGCCTGGGACCCCGCTTCCTCTGCTCCAGGTGAAGCCCCACTCTGCCCCCCATCACAACCGCACTTCTCTGGAGAGCTCCCTAGGGTCACAACTCCACCCCCTTACCCTGCTCTTTAGCACCTCACCACCTGGGACCTCCCGGTCAGGAGAGTCCAGGACACCGTTGACTCCTCGCTCTTGTTAGACTGAGTTCCACCATAACAGACAGAATCTGCATTTGTCTGCTCTGGCCTCATCGTGTGCCAATGATTTACCCCAATGATTTACAGCAACAAACGCTTTTCTCTCGTGGTTCTGTGAGTTGGCTGTGATGGTCTCTTTCAGGCTGAGGTTGGCTGTAGGTCTGTTGTAGTGTCTCTCATTCCGGGAGCCAGAATAAAGCCTTGACCAGCAGCATGTTCCTTCCATAGAGGAAGGCCGAAGCCTCCCGACCAAGTCAAACCCTGCAAGCACATTTCCCACAGAACATGAAGAAGTGAAAGCCAGGGCTAGAGGAGAGTATTTTCCCAAATATTTGCCCTGACAGTCATTGAAGCTTCCTTCCTTGATCCTTCCACAGACAACTATAAGAAGCATGTCTGGGGAAGCACTGGTATTGAAGGAGAGTTTGGGGTGACCAGAAGCAGGGGGCATTACGTTTGTTCAGGGCTTTCTTTCAAAAGAAGCCTAAGGCCTAAGGGCTGCCTAGACAGAAATATCCCAAGGGAAGATCTCTTGTATGGAGCAACCTGTGGCTCAGAGGAAACTCCTGGCAACAGCTGCCACCTTCTGAGAATCAAGGAAAGCCTTGTTGGACAGAAATCTTTTTCTTAGTACAATACATTTAAACTTTAACATTTATTTTTAATTGTGGTAAAATGAATATACCATAAAATTTATCATCTTAATCAGTTTTAAGCATACAATGTTAACAATATTCACATTGTTGTGCAACAGATCATCTTACTCAACAAAATCTGTCTCCGTTAAACAAGCCCCTAAATACTTCTCCCCAGCCCTTGACAATCATCAGTCTACTTTCTGTCTCTGATTTTCAGGACTCTGAGCATCTCATGTCAATGGAATCGTACAGGATTTGTCCTTCTGCGACTGGCTTATTCCTCTCAGCATAATGTCCTCAGGATTCATCCAGGTGGTAGCCTGCCCTTCCTTCTTAAGACTGACTACTATTCTGTAGTATGGCTAGATCACATTTTACGTATCCATTGACGTCATTCTTGGTTCTGCTTTTTCTTGTGTCCAGCATCAAATCTTCTTAGCCTTAATTTCAAAATCTATCTAGAGCCCAACCTCTTCTCTTCCTCCACAATGTCACTTGAATACAGGAAAACATTTCTCGTCTCCAGTGATTTCACTCCCTAGTGGACATTTAGCAACTTCAGGAAACATTTTTGCTGTCAACAACTGAGAAGGGTAGATTTTTGGAAATCACTACTGGCTAGATGCTGTCAAATGTCCCATAACCCCCTGTAACGTCCATGCCTCTGCTGCCCAGTCCATCTGGCCTAAAGTGTCCACCAGACTGGACTGTCTTATATCACCACCATCATATCTTCTGCTCTGACTCCAGTGGTAGCCTACTTGCTTCCACACATGTCTTTCAAACTATATTCTATGCACAACCAGGTATCCTTTTAAAGGTAAATCACATCCTACTATAACCCCATTAGAATATGATCTAAAAGCCCACCAGGCCCTTCATGATGTGGTCCCTGGTGCCTCTGTGAGCTCACTTCCTACACTGAGCTTCTCCTCATTTCTTGGACAAACAAACCTACTCCTGCCTCAGGGTCTTGGCATTTGCTGTTCCCTTGACTTGGAAAAGGCTTGCTTCAGATATTTACATGACTCACTCCCTCACCGCATTAAAGTCTCTGCTCAAGTCAACTCCTCCTAAGTCCTTTCCTGAACCCCCTTTCCAACCTAAGAATCACAGTCATTCTTCATCTTTCTGGTCCAGTCTGACACGCCTGGTGGTTCTGTGACTTCAGTACCACACCCCTGGCCACGGGAGGTGAGCAGGTGGTCAAGAACATACACCATCTCTTGGAAAGTAGTCAGATTGTCTCTTGTTTCTGAAGCTTGAGCTCTGAAGAAGACCTAAAAGCTTAGGATGTGTAAGATGGCCATGGCTTAAACAGAGAATGCATCCCACACAATCACCAGCTGGGTAGGGTATATAATATGGATAATAGCCCCCCTTGCTGGGTAGGTTTAGACACTGGGAACAAGGAGCCTAAAAACCAAGCAATGGGGGAGACAGACATGTCCATAAAGGGTGATGGGAACAGAAACTGGTTCAATATTAGTACCTGTGAACAGAGCAAACACACATACTGTTTGACCCACAAATCTGCTTCTGAGATGTGATCAACAGACATCTCCATGCAGACATGTAAAGAAAGAAGTTCTATTGCATTGTTGGAAAAGCCATGATGTTTAAATATAGAAAAAAATACATCATGACTTTTCCAACAGCCCAATAGTTTGTAGCTGGGGAAAATACAACCACCTAAGTAACAGTTCAGCAAGCAGCCATGGGATTACTTGTGGTGCACCCAGATAATGGTCTGATCTTCAGCCAATAAGAAAAATGAAGTAATTTCAGCCTAAGAGCTGTCCCCAACATCTTGTTACAGCCAAAAGAAAATTTCATTGCTGTATAGAAGATGATCTCCATTTTACAGTGTATTTTTAAAATAAACTTTTTCTTTTGGAATAATTTTAGATTTACAGAAAAGTTGCAAAAATCGTGCTGCATTCCTCTCTTGTTCTACTCCCGCTTCTCCTAATGCCACAGAGAATCTTCCACAACTACACAGCATTTGTCAAAACCAAGAAATTAACATTGGTCCATTAATAGTAACCAATTTCCAAATTTTATTTGGATAGTACCAGTTTTCTCATTAACATCTTTTTTCTGTTCCAGAATCTAATTCAAGACACCACCTTGCATTTAATAAGTGTATTTTTAAATTATTTTATATTCATAGATAAGAAGTCTGAAAAGTGCTGTTTTAAGGAGGATCTACCACAAATTGTTAACAATGGTTTGCATCTTTATATTAGATACTTTATTTTATTATTATTATTTTTATAGTGCAAGTATGTCTTTTTTATTTCAAATATAATAGCTTATTTTTACATCAGTTTGTACATTTTTTTTCCATCTCAATTGTAATCCCCGTGGGTTTCCCATCACTGAGTCGCCCGTGTGCCATTACCATAGTCCCGTACACTTCCCTCCCCCCTCCCCAGATATTTTTTTTAAAGATTTATTTATTTATTCATATAGAACTGGGGTATAGGGCAGAGATGCTTAGGGTGAGAGGATTCACCAGAGACAGAGTGGGGAGCAGAACAGGCAAATCGACGAAGTACACTGCTGAGGGGAGCAGGGGGCGGGTCAGGAGAGGTCTGCCCTGCCATGTGGTCACCTCTGGGGCAGGCGGGGATCAAACTCATGCGGAAGTGGCTTAAGCTTCTTAGTGCTGTGCTTTAACCTGCTACGCCACAAGGCAGGGCCAGATATTTTATTTTTTAAGGTAATTTTAAATTCTATAATAAAAAGCCCAAACATTGAGTAAAATAATCAATTTTTTTTCAAGGTCACATCCTCAGGGTGAATTTTACACACTATTTGCCATTTTATAATGAAATTGTTTCCCCCACACTCTGAAGCTGCTTTCCCCAAATTCCTTTTCATGTCACCCACTGAATAAAAAATATCCCAATCTGAGGCCTTTGGAGTCTGTCCAGCTAAAGTCTAGTTACCAATTAATAAAATGGCAGTCGGGACAGGAGCTATGAGTTTATGTATCTGGCAAATTCCAGCTGCTCTACAATTCGTGGCTATTCTTATTCTTTGTCTCAAGTCAGCTATTCTGTCTTCACAGGATGACAAACAGAAAGGAAAGTCTCTCTCTTTTTTTTTTTTTTTTTAAGATTTATTTATTTGTGCATACAGAACTGGGGTACAGGCCAGAGGTGCAGGGGCAGTGAGAGGCTTCACCAGAGACAGAGTGGGGAGCAGAACAGGCAGATCGACGAAGTACACTGCTGAGGAGAGCAGCGGGCAGGTCAGGAGAGGTCTGCCACGCCATGTGGTCACCTCTGGGGCAGGCGGGAATCGAACTCATGCGGAAGCAGCTTTAGATTCTCAGTGCTGTGCTTTAACCCGCTGCGCCACCAGGGAGGGCCAGGAAAGTCTCTTTTTAAAAAATAATATAATGGTTTATTTTTTCATCATTTTGTGCATTTTCCCACCTCAGTTGTAATCCCTGTGGGCTTCCCTTCACCAAATCACCCATGTGCCACAGTCCAGTGCATTTCCCTCCCCCCACTGGGAAGTATTGTTTTCAGGAGCACCTAAGATGAAGTGGGGAGAAGGAAGTGTAAATCCTAGCACTTGTCTCTATGGGAATTATTTATTTAAGCATGTCTCCCCCTGGCACATACAATGTGTGTTGTTGACTCCAGTACCAATGTTAAAGAGACAGGTGTAGAGGCAAACGCACAGCAACTGGGGTCCAGCAGACCTGGGGCTGAACTTGGGTTCGAGTCCTTGTTGACTCCCTGAGTTTTTGTTTGTTCTTTTGTCACATGGGGTTGGTGACACTTTTGAATGATGGAAAGATTGAGGCACTTCCTGAAATATTATAAGCCAGAGATAATTACTGTTAAACTATGCTGATTATTTATGAAAGTGCCCTAAAATGGCACTTTTCCTTTAAGATTTGTGCTCTTTTTTGTGGGGGGAGGGACATGGAGAGAGACTAGGGGGTCATCTTTAGTAAACACCCTCCACCTCACTCTGTCCTAGGAGGTTAGATTTTCTTCTAAAAGTTTTCAAGTTTTGTTTTTTCCACATTCAGGTCTTTAATCTGTCTAGAATTCATTTTTATGTATGAAGTAGAAATCCAGTTTTTCCCATATGGATAATAATTGCCACAGCTCCTTTTACCCAGCAGTCCATCTGTTCCTTCTGTCGAGTATCACATTTCCGCATATGTGAGTGGCTGTTGCTGGGCTCCCGCATCTCCTCCACTGCTTTTCTTCCCCCCCTCCCCTCCCCACCCTAAAGCACCCTGTTTTAATTACCTGGCTCTAAAATATGTCGTAATACCTGACAGGGTGCATCTCACACTGCTCTCTTCCTTCTAAAGTATCGGCTTCCTCAGGCCTTCCCTCTCTTATAATCAATTTGTCAGGCTCCACCCACATACACATGAAAAACCTGTTGGGATTTTGATAGCAATTACAGGTTAATTTAGGAAGAATTGATCTCTTTACCCATCTCTTTATGGGTCCTGTCCATGAAGATGGGCTCTCTCCCATAGACATTCTTTGGTAACTTTCAATACAGTTTTGTAACTTTATTTTCAAAGACCTTACACATTTAAAAAAAAAATTCCTAGTAATCTCATACTTAGTTTCCGCAATTGCTCTTACATCTGGTTAACAATTTTCATCTGAAAATGGATCCCATTATCTTCTCTTTCTTTTAGATCTGAACGAGAGGGTTTTTTTTCTTACTTTTTATTTTGAAATCCTGCTTACCCTGACTCAACAAATAGGAACATTTGTTACATATACTCACTGCCTCCCCCCCCAATATATATATGTATCCCCATACACCCCCGGGAGTCCCTGACTCCTGGAAACCATCCCCTCACAGCAGGAAGCACCTGATGCTTTTTATCCCCCAATGGGATCATGCTTGTCCACTAGCACCTGTCAGAGCTGTTTATCCACTATAAAGTAGCCACTTACTCCTTTGCAGTTACTAAGAAATCTTTACTGAGAAGCCTTGAGACTATGTAATTGTCCTGTTTCTATTGAAGCTTCCATTGACTTGGGTGTTATTTTTTCCTTAAAGTGGCAAAATGTACAGAGCAAAAATGACCACTTCAACCATGTTTCAGGGTGTAGTTTGGTGGTATCAGGCACCCTCACATGGCTGTGCCGCCATCACCACTCTTCTCCAGAACCCCCTTCCTCGTCCTATTTTTTGGGATGTAATGGACACAGCATTGTGTGAGTTTAGCATTCAGTGTGTTGTTTGATACTCTTACGACTGCAAAATGATGATGGCTGTAGTTAGCTGACACTGCCGCCAAGCTGCTAATTTTGAACATGCTCTGTCTAAATTCTTGCCTTGATCTATTATTATCATGCTGATTGCAAATGGCTGTTTTCTAAGTTTTTCACTCCTGCAATTATTCGTTGGCATTCGGTGTAAGGCTATTTCTCTTTTATTTATTTTGGTGTATGTACTTATCCGTCATCAGCACGGACACTCATGAATTCTTACTTTATTCAGTGGGTATCCCTTATTGTCCCTGTTCGCTTGGACAGTGCTTTTGTCCCTGATTAGGCTCTGAGATCCTTGTTCGCTGTTCAAACTGTCTCCTGTGTTCTTTTGAGTAATCGTTTTTTGAGCATTTTTTTTTTTTTGCATAACAAGACGTTGCACTTTCCTGGTCCTAGCCTGGGATTCAGTCTATTCTTCAAGGAGCCCTGGGGTCTGCATTTAGAGAGGAATAGCACTTAGAAACTATTATTTGGATTCTAAGGAATTTTAAGGAAAATACTCCACCTCTTGGTGGAGGTGCCTTTAGGGAATTATGGCCACAAGAGGGCAGCATTTCTCAGAAAAATGCAAGTAACCTGGCATCCAGACTTTTTCTAGATGAAGACACATAAACAGGCCCTCCCTGGTGGCGCAGAGGGTTAAAGCACTGCACTAAGAAGCTTAAGCCACTTCCCCGTGAGTTTGATCCCCGCCTGCCCTGGAGGTGACCACATGGCGCGGCAGACCTCTCCTGACCCGCCCGCTGCTCCCCTCAGCAGTGTACTTCCTCCATCTGCCTGTTCTGCTCCCCACTCTGTCCCTGGTGAATCCTCTCACCTTCCGCATCTCTGGCCTGTACCCCAGTTCTGTATGAATAAATCTTAAAAAAAAAAAAAAAGACACACGAACAGGGGTGTCCCTAGTCTTCTCCCTCCCATGGGATCACCACCAGCCCATGTTCATACAGACACCCACCCTCACCAGTCTCACCAATTTCATCATATCTTTTTTCTGACGCCTCTTAAAAAGTGATTAGGCCCATGGCAGAGTGGGAGGGGGCATAGCAGCTAGGCTTCAGGGGAGCCAAGGGAGCTGGTCTCCAGCCTACTTCACTGTCCTTCCAGCAAAATCTGCAAACGCAGCTGTGGTTAACAAGCATGGGGGGGGCCCTCCCCAAACTGGTCCCACTCCTAGTACAGGCTCCCAGCTCCAGCCCCTCAGGGACCTCAGCCCACAGCAGGCTCCCTCCCTCTGGCCTGGGAGGCAGGAAACCCAGAGGGGAGGGTTTGCTCATGAGCTCTGACCTCTGACCTTCTGCTGGCTGCCTCCAGCCTTACCTCTGCATTGACTGGGTCAGAGGAAGTTGTGGGGTAATTTCTTCCCTCCATTTATTTTCCCACAAGTACCAAAACAAACAAACAAACAAACAAAACAAAACAAACAAAAAAACATCAAGGATTTAACTCTATGGTTCAATTACTTTAGAAGCAAAAGCAAGCATTTGCAAGCAAGTCCACACTTCTGCTCCTAAGATTAGATTTTTGGAATCTTTCTCCCTCCCTGAAAGAGTTACATCCAGGCTTGGCATGGAATAGGCTGTCAGAAATTTGGACCGTGTCTGTCCCTCCCTACACTCTCCTGCTAGGACTCTGCAATGGCCCCCTGGCTCTGGCCTCCAGTCCTGCCCAACCCCAGCCATTGCTGTCAGATCACTACAAGCTTCAGCACCCTTCCATGGCCTAAGTACTGGCAAAGTCCAACGTCTCATGCCAGGCACATTCACTGGTCCTGCCCTGCCCCCCACACCCCTCCAGTGCCTGAGATTAAAAAACTGAGCACCTGGGGATTTTTCTGAAGCCCACTCTTCTAGCCCTCTGTTCTCTGTTCACCCAGCTGCTGCTGCCTCAACTGACCTCCCCTCCTGCCTCCCATAAATCTGACTCCCATAAAATTCCCTGCTCTCTTGGTGGTATCTCCCCCAGCCCTCCACTTGAAATGAGCTCTATGACACCCCTGGCTAAATTCTCCCGCCCTTCAGCCAAAGCCTTTCTCCTGGTCTCACCCAGCAACTTGGGGTAGTTCTTGGCTCCTGCTCCAGCCCTGCTTCTGTGACCTTGAGGGCGTGTCCAACAAAGCGTAGAAGCCTGAGGACAGGAGGGGGAAAGTGATGAGAGATGATGAGGCCAGGCCAGGCTGCCCCAGCTTCACTGACATTAACATGAACACAGAGCATTTGGGGAGATAGTGAGCCATGGGTGCTGGGGTGGAGCGAAGAGCCTGCATTTCTAACAAGCGCAGGTGAAGCCAAGGCTGCTGCTTTGTGGACTACCTTGAGGACTAAGGGTCTGGGCAACGGGATTGGCTCGGGAAGGGAGGCGGTTGGCAGTCCAGGTGGAGCTGGCCTTCACCCAGGGTATAAGAGGGCCGGTGGCCACTGCCTACTAGTTCCTGGGTGGGAGAGGGGGTGTAGGCACCATGGGGCCAAGCTACTGGCTATTTGTCTGCTTTCTGCTCTGGGGAGGCTCGGGGCTGTGCTCCCTCCTGCCCTTCTGGAAGGACTGGACCCGCCGCTCCTTGCTCTCTGAACAGCCAGTGTCGGTTGAGTGTCTGGAGGCCCAGCTGGTGGTCACTGTCAGCAGAGACCTCTTTGGCACTGGAAAGCTCATCAGGCCAGCAGACCTCACCCTGGGTCCTGACAACTGTGAGCCTCTGGTCTCCATGGACACGGATGATATGGTCAGGTTTGAGGTGGGGCTGCATGAGTGTGGCAATCACTTACAGGTGAGGCTCTGGCTCTGCAGTGGCCCTGGCTTGGCTTGGGGGTGTCGAAGGGAGGGCAGGGGAGGCAGCTGGTATTGGGGAGTATGGATGCAAAGCCAGTGGGCGGTAGGTGGGATGGGTGTTCACTTGTGTGTGTATCGGCAGAGCAGGTGAAGCCTGGGCATTGGTGGTTTCGCTGGCATGGAGATAGGTAGGAGGGAGGTAGAGTGGAGTCCAGAGGTTCAATCCACTTTGGGTCAGACCTGGCACCCCCACTTTGATTACCGGGGCAGCATGAGCTCCTGGAAGGAGTCCAGGAGATGAAGATCCTTTGGGGTGTGACAGGAAAACTGCAGCTAGGCCAGCTCTTGCTGGAGCTGTGTGTGGAAGACAATTTTGGTTTCCCTCACTCCCGGTTGAATGACGTGAAAGGAACTAAAAATGGCCTTTGGGGGGGGCCGAGGGGGCATCCTGATAGACAAGTAGAAGATCTTAAAGGCTCAAACTGGGCCGGGGGTGGTGGGGTTGGGGTGGGGGTGGCGGCTAGTTCCAGTGCGAGGAGCTTCCTGCAGGAGGCCACACAGGAAGGTTGAGTGGCCGTGGCTGGCCCTGGGCTCAGTAGCTTGGCTGGGTGGACAGGCTGGGTCCTGGAGCCCACTAGCCAAACTCTGGTCTTAGGTGTGGTCCTTAGGCTCCCTTGGGACTCTTTCCCGGAAGGAGATGGAGACCAGAGCCGAAGGAGTGATTTACGAGAATTAGTAACTCCCAAACTCAGAGTGAGAATCACCTGGGGAGTGTCCAAAAGTCCCCAGGCTCTTATCCCGTGCTAAGTCAGCATGGAAGTAGAAGCTGGATGCCCTTAAGATTCCCAGGCGACTCCCCCTCCAGGTGCAGGCTTGCATCCAGAGCGTGAGTCTGTCAGGCTGCCCTGGAGCTAGAGTCTACCCAGTCCCACCTGGGTTGGTGACTCCGGGAGAGCTAACCCTCCCTTCCCTTTCAGGTGACTCATGATATGCTGGTGTACAAAACCTTCCTGCTTCACGACCCCCATCCTTGGGGAAACCTGTCCATCCTGAGGACTAACCACGTGATGGTCCCCATCGAGTGCCACTACCCCAGGTCAGCCGGGGGCAGAGTCTACCCCTGGTGCAGAGGCCCCAGAGCCTCCTGGCAGTATGCTGAGAGAAGGCAGATGCGCTTGAGGCTGTAGTCACTGTTCTGCACCCCAGAGCAGCAGGGGCTGGGCCTGCTCGGAGTTCCTCAAAGGCAGCAGGGCCACAGCAGTCCCTTGGGAGAAGCAGCCCTGACCTGAAGGGGGTTGGGGACAGCCCAGGCCCCCTCAGAATTCAGTGCAGGTTGGGCTCTGGGTTGAGCTGGGCCGTCACCACCTGTTCTCTACCACTTCTTCCTGGGTGCGCGGGATGAGGAGGCCCCTGAGCGCCCAGTCTCATCTTGTGCCTTTGACCTTGAGTGTTGAGGTGTGGGGAGAGAGTGACCATGACTGACAAGGAAGATGTGGGACCTCTGCTGAACTGAATGCAGGTGCACAGGCCTGAGTGGAGGGGTTCTGGGATGGATGGTGCTGGTGGGAACTGGGAGGTGCTGATACCAGTGAAAGCACAGTGATAAGCCTCCCAGGTGGGGGTGGTTGGGGCTGCGACTCCCAGAACAAGATCCTGGTTCTAGATAGGGCTGAGACAGTCTGGGCAGGGCCAGGTGCACCTCCTAGAGGAGGGGGAAGGGTCACTAGTAGGGGTGGAAGGGGGTTAGGTGGGGAGAGCAAAACTGACTAGAGTCAATAAGGGGAGGGGACAGTGAAGGTATTCAGGGTACCTAGAGGGTACCCCTCTCTGAGGACCAAGCAAATGGTTGAAGATGGCAACAGAAGGTCATGTGGAAGCTGGTACAGACAGGTGGAAACTGAGGCTGGGAGGGAGTTGGAAGGAGAGAGGCTGCCGCAGCTGGGGTGTCAGAGGTCTCCTGAGGAAGCTAGAAGGGGAGAGCTGGGCTGGGAGGGGGCAGGAGCTGACCGAGCCATTCTGGAACCACTGTTACCGCTCACCTGGGCTGTGGGGGGTGGTCTGCCATAAGCTCCCTGCTCTCACCTAGCTCCTGACACCTGAGGCTTCAAACAGATGCAGCCCCTGAAGTAGACTTTCTTCCCTGAGGATGAGTGGCGTCAGTGGCGCCGATGCCCAGACAGCTGATGGTTCCAAAATTTCTCGTCCCAGTACAGGCTGTACAGTGGCCCCTCAACCAAAAGCCACTTTGTACTTATACTAGAGGGTCCCTTCACTGGACACCCCTCTTTTGGATCTCGAGGGGTGCTGAGCAGGGGTGTGCCTCAGACCTAAACCTCTCAGAGGAGGAGCAGTTGTGATCTAGCAAGCAGACCTGGCACTTGAGCTCTTCGTGGCTGGGAGGGAGGGCCCGCTCACAGGGGTCTAGAGCAGAGGGTTGAGGGGCAGGCTCAGCTTTCTTGAACTAGCTACCTAGCTGGGCCACAGCTGCAGAGTTGGCAATAAGGAAGAAATGAGACCCTCCTCAATAATGCAGAGCCAGATGGGGGCGCCCTGGGCCAGGTGTGAGCAGCTGCTGTTCTCCCAGGCAGGGCAATGTGAGCAGCCATGCCATCCTGCCCACCTGGGTGCCCTTCAGCACCACCATCTCTGCAGTGGAGAAGCTGACCTTCTCTCTGCTCCTGATGGAGGGTAAGCAAGGGGGACTGGGGGTGGGAGCTGTCAGGGCATGGTTCTCACCCCTGACTGTCTTCCAGAGGACTGGAAGACGGAGAGGAAGTCCCCTGCCTTCCAGCTGGGAGACACAGCCCACTTCCAGGCCCAGGTTCACACGGGCAGCCATATGCCACTGCGACTGTTTGTGGACCACTGCATGGCCACACCTACGCCAGATGGGAACAGCACCCTTTCTCACACCATCGTGAACTCCCATGGGTGAGGGCTGGGCTAAGATGACCCTCCTAGCATCATCTCTGGTCATATCCTCTGCCTTTGACTCCATTCTTTACTCATTTCTCTCTAAAGTTGCCTTGTGGATGGTCTCTCTGATGCTTCTTCTGCTTTCAAAGCCCCCAGACCTGGGCCAGCGACTCTGCAGTTCACAGTGGACATGTTCTACTTTGCTAATGACTCCAGAAACACGGTAATAGCTTCTGAAAAAAGACTGACCTCTGTCAGGCTGTTGAGGCTGCCTGCCTGGTCACTCACTAGCACCCTGGGACCTAAGGCCCGGTCGGCTTCTTCCTAGTATGTTCTTCAGATGCTATTCCTGTTTCCTTTCCTGGAGTAGGAGGGAACACAGAAGGACCCTAAAGTCTTCTCTGGTGGGGCAGATAGCAAGCAGATGGGTGGCCAGCAATGCGTCTGGGCCCATTACCAAAATGGTTTCCTTGCTAGTGCCCTTGGCCACTAGGTGGTGGTCAAGGCTTGTGGCTCTGCAGAAGGGTTCAGCTGGAAACTTCATGCAGCTGCGGCAGGGAGGCTGTGACGCCCTACCTGGAGTTTAAGAGAGGACCTCTGACCTGCAGGCGTCCTCTGCCAAGAGACCGGGGTCAACTTTGCCAAAATGCCCCCGGCCCCTGATGACAGAAGAGGATATTGGCCTTTTGGGTCTTGATCCCTTGCTTGTCTGAGGTTCTGATATATGCTAGTCTATACCAATGTGTAGATGCTAGTTGATGGGCTAAGTCTGAGAAAGGTGGTGGGAATAAAGACGGTAGGTTCCAAGCTAAACTCTGGCTTGGAAGTGTTGAGTGCGTTAACCTTCAGGTCTCTATTGTCCCCATGTCCACAATCATGTTCTCCTGCTCCCTCATCTTATGCAAGGGCCATGTTAAAACTGGCTTTCCAAAGTCACTGGTACAGCCTAGACCTAGCACTTGAAATTGTTTTTATGCCCAGATATACATCACCTGCCACCTGAAGGTCACACCGATTGACCAAGTCCCGGACCAACTAAACAAAGCCTGTTCCTTCAGCAAGTCCTCAGAAAGGTGAGGAGACCAGGTTTGATCTCTCTGTGGTTTAAAAAACAAAAAAAACAAACACCCGTCCTTTCACCCAGTCCAACTTGTCCCTCTAAGCCTTTGTCTTTCCCACAGCTGGTACCCAGTAGAAGGCACCGCTGACATCTGTCACTGCTGTAACACGGGGGACTGTGGCTCTCCCAGCCACCTGGGGCAGGCGAGCCCCACGCGGCGGCAGCGGCGTGAGATCCACGACCACGGTAGGCCTGGCAGCCAGCGGCCATTGCCCCTCCACTGCTCCCCTGCTCCCCATTTCAGGATGCTTATCCCCAGGGGAATGTGGTCTTCTGTTTTTTGACATAGAAATCTTAGAACCTCTCCTACTGAACTCCAAGACTTCTCCAGCAAGTGTCACAGGGCTGTCACCTGGTGTTCTACTGACACATAATGGGGGGCATAGGCAAAAGACAAAGCCTGCCAGTTCAGTAGGGTAAAACGCCCGGCCTGCTTCCCAGTGAGGGCTAGGTGACTCTTGTATCTTGACTTTCAGCGTCAGAAGAAGCAGATGTCACCGTGGGGCCACTGATCTTCTTGGGAAAAGCTGAGGACCACGGTGTGGAGGAGTCAACTTCCCACACAGCTGCGGCACTGAGCTTTGGCCTGGTCACGGTGGTGGCCTTGACCCTGACTAGCCTTGCCCTGAGTTTTGCCCGGAGACGACATGCTGCTTCCCACCCTGTGGTGTGTCCTGTGTGTGCTTCCCAATAAAAGCAGAAAGTGATCTCGGACTGGTGACTACAGGCGGGTGACCTGGGAAGGGGCAGACTGTTGGAGGAGGCTGCATGTTCAGATCACACGCTCGAGTGTGGATACACCTGAGTCTGTCTGGGGTGGGGAGGCCAGACACTTCCGGGTGGCATGTCCTTCCATTCAGGCTAGGATGCTGCACCCTCCAGCATCCTAGGAAGATGAAAGCTGTTGAGGCTAGAAGTCAGGTGAGCCCTACCAGCTCCACTTCCAGACTAGCAAAAGGTCTTGTGTGTCTGGTCCCCAGGCCCTGATTCTGGTCACAGGGAGGAAAGGAACTTAGTCCTTACTTGGAGGCAGTGGGCTGGGGGCCAGAGGGGACTGGGGTCTGGGCAATAGTCACCTTGGGCCTGAAGCTGCTGTAGAGGTCGGGGAGGAAGGACCTGCAAGCATACTGGGGCTAGGTGATGACTCTGAGCTGGTTATCTAGAGAACTGGGATTGAGTTTGGGATTTACCTCACTGAGGGGAGCATCCTCTTGGTGTCCCCCCCACTTCATTTTTCCCACATCCGTTGCCTTCCCATCCTGGCCACAGTTCTGGGGGTGACCAAGGGATGAGGGCCAGGGGCAGGTGGTCACATTTCACCTGAGGGTCATGAAGTCCTTCACTGCAGGCTGGCCCTCAGCTGGTTCCAGCCTCACTCCCAACTTGACTCCTGTCCTAACTGAGCAGTTTCCCTTCACTGTAAAACTTTACAGTTCCCCCTTTACTAGTTCCCTTTTGTGATCACAAGGGTCCTTGTGGGCAAAATGGGGGTGGTACCTCTCAGGCAGGGTTATTAGACACAAACTGATCAGAACCAAAAGGCATTTAAATGCAGCATCAGAAATGGTTTCATAGAATCTGGCTGAGTGGAGGCAGGTGTCTAAAATTCATTCAGAGCAAGGCTTTGTGTGATTCTGGGTCTGAAGTATAGGGAGACCCTTGACCTAGGTCCTCACCTTTTCAAATGTGGCCTGCAAACACATCTGGTGTCACCCAGCCCCCAGCCTGAACGGTTTGATCTTAACATCAGATGTGTGTTGAGCACTGGGCAGAGACTTGCATAAAGAAAGCATCAGAATCATGCCTTTCAAGCAAGTTACAATGAGCTGGGTACAGAAGTAAAGGCTAGGAAGAGAGCTTCTTAGAGCGAGTCCTCAAAGAATGGCCTGCAATGTGGGAGAGGTGGGCGCCATGGAGGGGAGAGTGGGATCAACCTGTACTCTAGGGAAATGGAAGGACTTGGTGTGTAGGAGTGGGCTGGGAGGTGTCTGGGGAAGTGACACGGAAGGACTGCATGCCTGCACGAGTGGACGTTTCCTGCCAGCAGGGTGAACTGAACAGCCATGGCGGGATCAGGAGGTAGAGAAAAAGCCAGGCTCCTTTGCCCTCTGACCTGGCAGGTCCCTCCGATGGAAGAGGGACTGTGAGGCTGCAAACGGGAGGGAAAGGAGAGAGTCCTGGTTCATGCGGCGGCGGCACTGTCTCACATCCCACCCACCCACGAAGGCTGGAACCTGCTTCCTCCTCCCCATTTCAGAGGGCACGTCCTTGACTTCGGATCATTGTGCAGGTTCCTGTGGAGCTTGGGATCCTGCCTGTGCTCAGCTGGCGCTGCCCTGTAAGCTCAGGTACTCCCAAGACACCCTGGAGGACTGTCTCTGCTGCCAACGCCCATCTGTCACTTGCCCTTATGTTCTTGGGTGTTGCAACATCCTGGGAATTCATCTTTCATTCAACTTCTGTTCTCAGCAGAAAGAGGAAGTGACTGTGTCTGATGTGGGGAGGAAGTGTGACAAGGATGTGACCCTAAATATCAGTCTTAGTTTCAGATGGGTCTCGGCTCAGTGTAATCTGGCCCCCTGAGGAGGAAAGGAAAGACAGCCTCCAGCAGTAACATCAGAGTGGCTTTCCAGATTCAAGGTGGAGTTTGAGTGGGAAAGGAAGAGGGATGGCAGGTAGCTCAAGGCTGTCTCAACTTCCCTTGCTTACTGTGGTCTCACTCTCTGTGTCTGGAGCAGCTTTCTATTCTATCCTGTGATACTTTGTAAGTTTTAAGACTTTGTACTTCTTGGTAGCCAGGGGGAAAAGGTAGATGTATGACAAAGGACAGTTTTGAAAAGTAAACCGTGATCATCTGAATACAAGATGTAAAAGATCTTATTCTGTTACAAGGCAACCCCAATGTGAAATGGGCTGCCTGACTGTGGGTCCTCACCCATGTGCTTACTGCAGGCACATACAAAAAGGTTAAAAAGGGTTTATTTACAAAAAAAAGAAAAAGAAATGAATAACTCAGGGAGAGAGAGAGATAAATTGGTTAATGCATCTCCACTTAGCTGGCATCCTGATGGCACACTGAGAGCTGGTGAAAGCCAAGAGTCAAACCAAGAGGTCAAGAGACCCCCGAGGCCCAACATGTCTGGTTTTATAACAAATCAGGATGCCTAACTCCAGTCTCAGGTCCCAGTAATTCTCCCATCAGTGGTGATGAGATTTGTAGCTCTTTGGTCTGGGGTGAGGTGGAGTCCACAAAACCTGTCTGTAGAGTTCATTCAGGACATCTTTTCCCCCTAACAGTTTCAACTGACTGAGGGAAACTAAGATGGAAGACTGGTTCAAAGGAGAGTGCAAAGAATAAACTTCTATAAAGGTAATCAGGAATGCAGAAATGAAGTTGCTGATACAAAAATGACCAATTCTATAGAGAAGAAATCAATTGCATCTCTTAAAGGCAAGAGTCATTTATATTACTATCAGTTTTCTACAATTTATAGGATTGCAGAATTCCTTAGTAAAGCTAGGAGAGTCTTCTGGAATTGAATCATCTGGATCAGCCTTGAGAACATGCAGTTATCTTTTTGCTTACTTATAAGTCTTTCACAATGTTTCCTGACAAGTGTTATATTTATCAGCTATTTAAGCAATACATTCTAAGCAGCTCCAAGAAACTCAGGCAAATTTGCGGGGGAGGGTAGGTACCCTCAACAGTCTTGTTCCCAGCCTTTGGACTAGGAAGGCTGATTTGGCAACACACAGGGAACCCAAACCAGACTGCTGGAGTATTCATTTACAATGAGAACAATAACTGTGTGTGCGATTGTGGGGGGGAGGGGTGTACAGGTTGACTGATTGTTTAGTATTAAGACAAATTTCTCTAAATTAACTGCAAGTAACTCACTCGGACCTGCAGCAAGGGAAGTGGCAAGGAGGTGGAGCCAGTTCAAAACACACTCTGAGGGGGCAGGACTTTAGGCAATGCCATTTGGGGGGACAGCATCCTCAAGGCTGAAAGCATGTCATTCTTATTGGTCGTGTAGGTCACACCTGGGTCCTGAACTGCTAGCATGGCCTGGAAATGCCAGGTGTTGTCTATTAATCAGAAATAATGAGTGAGGCAGCTGTAGCTTCTCAGCAGACAATTTCTCCAGAGTGTCATGTGGAGGCCAATTAGCTGGGGTACTAAGCAACAAAATTCTGCCTCTGCCAGCAAAACATCAGAAAGTACTCCTGCCCCTTAGCCGTGACCCACGCCGGTAGGAGGCCTTTTCTCAGGTTTGGTTGATCTTTTCTTGCTCCCGGGCAAGCAGGGGGCTGATTCCAGGATTGGACTCTTCCAAAACAGTAAGCTTTGACACTTGTAGTGAAGCTGAAGAACTTTTTTTTTAATCTAAAAAAAATCTTTGACCATCATCCCTCCCCATTCCATGGCCAACAGCCTGTGAACATATGTAAATATTTCTGCCCCCTCTGGTGGACAAACAGCAAGCCATCTTATCTTCACAGGCTCCATCTTGTATACAGAAATCTCCTGTCTAAAGATGTCTTCAGATAAGGATTTACCAATGGGAACCTCGCCTTTGCATGTTGTAAGGCATTATTCAAAAAAGATTAAATTGTTCCTCTAGTATCTGCATGTCTTCAAAAAAACTTATTTAATTGATGTAACATGTGTGTACAACAGTGTACAAGATTTAGAGGAGTAGGTTCACACCTCCTAGAATATAGGTCATCACCCCACCCCCACCAGCAAAGCACCCACAGTCCTTTCTGTAGACTGCTGGGCCTGCTTCTCAGAGTATCTCTAGATAAGAACAATTTAGAACCAGCAGCCCCTCCTATGAAGAATAATTACATTCTTAATGTCAGTGACTCACTATTCCTAGCTATATAAACTACATTCAAATTTATGCTTACTTGGAACAGCCTTCATGGAGTAAGATCAGTTTGGATTGCTTCCCTAGTTCAAATCCTCACTTTGATTACCTTATAAACTCTGCCTAACTATTCTTGAGGTTTTATTTCAGTTAACAAGCCACATTCTTGGGCTGTGTTATTTATTCTCAGGTGCTTGGAAACCATGTAAGGCTCTGGACAGATGGAGGGCACTAACTCCAGATATGCAAAAATAAATAAAGCCTTTAAAAAAAGTTTCCCTTCTGGGCAGACAACTTAGGCTGTTTCAGCTCCCACTCCCACCTGGCCTGTGTGGCTTTGCGAGATGCAAAGTTAACCAGCCCTACTGTTTATACATGGGACTGGGGTGGGGGGAGGAAGGGATGTGCTTAGGTTTCCTCCCAGAAACTCTCTGTGCCTTGAGGCCCATGGGTGCCTTTTTTTTTTTTTTTTTCAACACAAAACAGGTACAGATTCAGCTTTGCCCTCTGCTCTGGAAGTTCCTTTTTTTTTTTTTTTTACTAAACAATAGATCTCGGCCTCAACCTCCATCAGCACTTGTGAGTTTTCCTCATTCTTTCTACCCAGTGTTTCAGGGTTATTTAATCAGGCCCCTTCTGCAGGGCGGGGGAGTTGGGTTGTTTTGGGTCCTTTGCTAAGAGCAGTTTAGAAGTGGCCAGTCCTGTTTGCCTCATTTGCAGGTCCCCCAGGGGCATCCTGCTGCAGCCTCAGAGCCTACCACACTCACACGCTGCAGTCTGAAAACGAGCAGTCCTGCCCCCTATTTTCCTTTGCTGCTGCCCTACTTTGCTTCTTTACATGACCAGAACTCTGTTTTCCCTAAATAAAAATAGTCATTCTTTTCAGGTTATAAAAATGGAAGCTATTCATTGGGACACACTCAGTAACATGTGAAAAGTACAAAGAAGGTGCAATCACCTGCAATCCCACCCATGGAGATCTCTTTGTGGTTAGTGTCCTTCCAGGTGCCAGGCGCCCTGGGCACCCTTCTGTAACTGGCATCATTCCACATAGGTGGATTTGCCCTCTATTGCTCTTCCTCACTCTCTGTCCCCAATATATGCAACACACAGGTTGTGCTTGGAAGTGTTGTCTACTCCTGATCACCATTCCTAGGTTCATAACCATAGACAGCTGCCCCAGCCCCTAGATTTTCGTGGAAAACACTCAACATGAAATAGCTAATGAATAGCTCATTAAAAATTTGACAACTTTCTTGAAGTCGGTTGAAAAACTGGAAAAATGAGAGAGCCGAGAACAGGTTGGCGGGGGCCTTGGGTTCTGATTGAGACTCCTCTCTCAGAGGAGGCCTCTGAGGAGTGTCTGTCACCACCAAGCATCTCCACCATAGGACCCTTCCTTGCCACTGTACTTAACCCCATGTTCCTGAGTCCAGCCTTCCAGCTTCTTGCTCTCTCCTTCCTTCTTCCCCACTTCCATCTCTTACCTGTTTTTTAAAAGTTCCTGGTCACTGAAATCATGGTATCTTCTGTGGTGTTCACAGGTGATTTTATAAATGCCTGTGACTCCAAAACCCCTATCTCTAGCTGAGACACTTGGACTATTCTTTCCTTCCTTGACCTTCTATTCATCACATTGCTGAAGTCCATTCTAGCATTTTCTGCCTCATGGATGGCACTTCCATGTGCCCTGTCTTCCAGGCCAGGCCCTGATTCCTGTCCTTGTTTAGCTTCTCTACTCAGACCTTCCCTCTGACTCCCATAGTGGTCCCCAACCCTACTGGCCCTAGCAAATCTCCCCCGGAGCATCAGCTCCTCCAGTTCTCTGGGTTTAGAGGTCCTCCCCTCTCCACAGCCTATCTTCCAGAACATTCCCAGCCAACCTCCGCTACTGTTTTGTTTGAGTCTCCAGGTATAGGGGTATGTGCAGGAATGAGTGTGTGTGTGTGTGTGTGTGTTGGACACTAGCTATCATTCAAGAGTTTCCCTGAGGAGAAAGGAAACGTTTGAGAAAATATCTTTTGAATATTGAAAGATTTTTCTAATTCTCCATCCATTATCTCTGTAACTTCCACCACGAGGCCAGTTATATGGGGGTGCTCATGTCCAGAATTAGCCAATACCTGGATTTAAGGTCAGCTCTGCCAGTTGCCACCTGTGTGGCATTAGCCAATATTACCTATGCTCTGTGCCGTAGGGTCCTCATTTTTAAAGTGCGGGTGACAATAGCTCCTACCTCAAGAGGATTCCAAGTGAGATATGTCAAGTGCTTGGCACATCCTAGGCGCTTAGAAAGGTTAAACATGGTGATGGCTGAGAAAGCTGCTCCGGAGAGGGGAGGGGAAAGTTCCCATCTTGATCAGTGACACTGTAAGTGTCCAGTACAAGTCACAGGTAGAATGCTACCCTCCATTTTTCTGGTTTTGGGTATAACTGGAAGAATCTGACAATGAGGTCCAGACTCAAAACTTGTATCCTCTAAGTGAACTTCCCAATTGTAAAAGTCTTGACTTAGGGTACCAGAGGCTGGGCTGACAATGGACTTTTTTTTTTTTTTTAAGATTTTTATTTATGCGTACAGAACTGGGGTACAAGCCAGAGGTGCAGGAGCGGTGAGAGGATTCACCAGAGACTGAGTGGGGAGCAGAACAGACAAATGGATGAAGTACACCGCTGAGGGGAGCAGCAGGAGGGTTAGGAGAGGTCTGCCGCGCCATGTGGGTCACCTCTGGGGCCGGGGATCAAACTCATGTTGCAATGGCTTTAGCTTCTCTGTGGTGTGCTTTAACCCGCTGTGCCACCAGGGAGAACCCGACAACGGACTTTCATCCACCTTCTTCACTAACTCTGGGTGGGTTACTCCTTCTCTCCTGGGCTTCTTCTATGAAATGAAATGTTTTTATTTTTTAAAAGATTTTTTAATTTATGCTTACAGAACTGGGGTACAGGCCAAGAGGTGTGGTGGGTAAGAAGATTTGCCAGAGACAGAGTGGGGAATAGAACAGGCAGACTGGCAAAGTACACTGCTGAGGGGACCAATGGGCGGGTCAGGGGAAGCCTGCTGTGCCATGAAGTTCAGCTCCCTGGCCAGGGATCGAACTCAGGCCGCAGTGGCTTTGGATAGCTTCATCATGTGGTGCTTTAACCCATTGCACCACTAGGGAGAGCCCGAAATAAAATGTTTGAAGTGAATGATGGGGTAATTCTCTTCCTTCATCTCCAAAAGTTTCTGAGTCACCCTCAAATCCCTGATAAAGTATAAATGACTTTAGATTGTTTAAGAAAGCTTAACCAGACTCTAAGATCAGAGGACTCAGCCCACTATCACCACACGAAAGGTTGTACATGTGTGTAGTACATGAGTATGGACTCTGAGAGCTGAGCATTATTCTGGGAGTAGCTTGCTTAGCTGTATATAGGAGATCTTTGATCCTCAAAGATTAGTCTTCAGCCTGGTTCATCACCTTTGATCTGGATTACAGCAACTATAGCAACAGCCACCTCTGATCTCTCTACTCATTTCTTTGCCCTTTTAATTGATCCTCCACCCACCACACGAGCTAAATCTTTAAAGTACAGCGCTGGTACTGTTGTTCCCCTACTTAAGTTCTTCTTTGGCTCCAGTTGCCTAAATTCCCCGCATGGCATTGCAAGTCCAGCATATCTTACCCAACTTTCTCCTCATATGCATATCCTCTCACTTTCAAATCTATTTTCTATGCTCTCACCCTCTCTATGTACTCTTTACCCTGGCCGTAGGGAACATTTCAGTGCTTCCTGAAAACGTCTGGCATTTTCACATCTCTTTTTTTCCTTTTCAAAGACTTCCCTGTACTCCAGCTAGCAAACCCCCCATAATAGCTTTAAAATCCGACGCTAACATTACTTCTTAACCTCCTGAAAACCAGACTCGACCCTCTGTGTTCTTACTCCTTTATCACATCTATGGACCTACACAGTGAGTTTGTGTGTTTTATCAACTAGATTTCCAAAGCTCTCCCAGGAGGGAAACTCGGTACTAGTTTCTAGCACAGGGCCTGGCACCATGTGTGTTTAGGTAAAAACTATTTCAAATGAGTTAGTAAATTAAGGAAGGAGTAAGTCTAAAACCAACAGGCCAAGGAAGAAGAGCTTCACCTGCACAGGTGCCCAGTCCAGCCCTCTGCGGTCCTACCCGACCCTCCTGCCCGGTCCGAACTACATTTCCCACAAGGCATCGCGTCCTGGGCACGCGCAGCGGAGCGTTCGGAAGCTGCGACGCCGAGTTTCACTCCAGCTGCCTCCTCCTCAGAGTCGGAGCCACAGCCGAAGCTGTGCCCAGGCCGAGCCGGAGCTGCAGCCCGAGCTTGGCGGTGCCCTCAGCCTGCCCCCTCGCCCTCCTCAGCCTCGGTGAGAGAGGCGGGCACACCACCTGCTCTTCGCTATTACTTGAGTCCCGAGGGCGCCGAGGGCCAGGGGGGCAGCTGAGCAGGGGCCGGAAGGGGGCGGGCATGGGAGTGAGGGAGGGCAGGGCCGGGCCAGAGAGGAGTCCGGGGTGAAGTGTGAGGGGTGTGTGTGTGGGGGATTGGGAACACTCGCCTTCGCACTCCCGGAGGCTAGAGTTGGGGGAAACTGGGAGGCTCTGGGAACTTGAGACAGAACTGGGCGCTGGGTGAGAGGGTGAGAGCCCCAGTCTAATTGGGGGAGGGGCGCAGACCCTGGCAGTTTGGGTGAGTCGGAAGGCGCGTACCCCTCCCACAGGACGTGAAGGAGGTGCTGGCGACCTTGCCACCGGGCAGTTATAACTGGGCGGGGGTTCTGCTGGGTCTGTCTCCAGGTGAAGGACTCACAGGACCCTAGGGCTGCACTTGGAGGAGTTTGCCTGCTAACTCCCCTTCCCCCCTTCTCAAGGATGGTCTCCCTTCCAGGAAGCTCCTGTTTCTTGGGGCCTTGGGTCACTTTTGGGGGTACATGGTGTACGCTGAATAACACTGAGAAGACTTCCTTTTTCTGTAGTGATCTGTTCATCCTGTCTCTCAGCCAGCCACTGCCCTCCACCCTGGTTCCACTTCCCTAAGAGCCAACCTCATGGAAATAGGGTGTGTACAGACACTGGCCATTAAGAAACTCAGACTGTTTCTGCGTGCCATCCTAGCTCCTCTAGAGTTCTAGAAGAGGCTTTCTGGTAGCCAAAGCCAGGCTTTACTTAAATCATCAGGTAATTAGGCCTTTTGTTCATTTGCTGGGTGACCTTGGCCAGACTATTACCCTCTTTAGTGAGTCGATTTTCTGGATGCCTACACTGCAGTCTGGCTTCTGAAGGCCTTTTAGGTCTTTCTGTGAAATGGCTCAAGGTATTTGTAACTACCCCCTTGATTATTCAGTGGGCCGAGGGAGAGTACTGTACCTTATGCTCTGCCCAGGCTATTGGAAAATAAATTTCGTGGTTTCCAATCCCCAGCCACAGCACACAACCCAACATCTGTGCATTCATTTTCACCAACTGCTGTTTCTCAATTTAAAACCTGATCATCTTCTTCCTTGTTGGCAAAGGTGCCTTGGAATTTGTGTCGCTGAGTCAGCAAGGCTTTCAGATTTGCCCAGTTTTTGTTGTTTGCGTTTTCTATCAAGATGGGAACTCAAACAAGTCATTCCTCTTAAGGATCTGGTGTCTCCATCAAGAAGGGACTGTTTGTGCCAGCTCTCCAGAGAAGAGGTGAGTGCTGCTGTAGGGACTTTACATTGAGGCCTTCACAGTCTGGCTTGCAGTAGAAAAAGTGGGGACTGGGGAGGGTGGAATTGAGGACTCCTGAATGAAAATGGGCCTAGGGAGTTAATTGTTGATTGCCAACTGTCTCAAATTCAAGTGGCCTCTTGCCAACAGCTTCTTTTGTTTAACTAGTCTTTGAGTATGCTTTCCACATGGTTCACACTGATGTATGGGGTGAAGGACACAAGTCATGATTTCTGCATTTAAACTATAAATTTTTAATTTCGTTGCATGAACCTTTATGTGTGCTTCCTTCCTATGCTCAGTGCTGGGGGTACAGTGATACACAGCAAGAATTCTGTTTTCTGGGAACTCATTTTTTTGGTAGACTAGACAGACAAACCATAGACAACAGCAAAGTGTTGTCAGTGTGATATGTGTTGAGAAGGGCTGAGCCCCTCCACCCAACTCCTCCAGGAGGGGATAGGAGGGAAGGTCGGGAAGATTTGCAGAAAGTGACAGCTGAGACAGTTGTGAGGGAGAAGTGGAAAGTATGGGGAGTAGCCTGTGCAGGAATTAGCATATGCAAAGTTGTGAAGCTTCATGTTGTGTCTGGGCCACTGTAAGTATCTCAGTGTGGCTGGAACTATAAGTGTGGGGGATGGGAGAGAGAAGGCTGGCAAAGTAGGCAGAGGACTGTGTGTAGCCGGTTTTGTGGACTATGCCAAGCTTGAGGAATAGCAGGATTTTAGCAGAATTCCCTTTGGGCCATTTTCAAGTGTAGAAATACATCACACCAGGTTCTGAGATAGACTTGAGATTCTGCCCACATCCTCATTGAAAGGATAGAGTGGACATAAGGAACGGTAAAGGATGGGAAGGATGCTGTAGATGTTGGTTAAGTTTTTTTTTTTCAATGGGGCACGTCGGAGCATCATGGAGAAAATGGGTCTTCCGAGTGTGGGTAAGGTGAGAACGGTGGTCAGAGCTGAGGCTTGAAGGTGGGAAACAGGAGGGCTATGGGGGTAGCAGGTTACTGAAGGGAAGTGCACTGGCAAATACTGCTGAAGGGAGAGGGAGCTGACTGTGATGGACTTCCATTGTCAGTGGAAGAAATTGGAACAATTATTAATTTTATTCTGCATATCCAGGGGAGTTGTAGAAGAGATGCGATAGAGCTATACTTCAGAAAACTCAGTCTAGTCTCTGAGGTGAACTGGGGTGACAAGAGTGGGAGAAGCTAGTTGAGAGATTCCTTACCAAGATGAGAGGCATGAAGGTCCCAATGAGATGCTGGCCATGGGCCGAGGAGGGAGGGGAGTGTCGGGCTGTTGGATGAATGTTGAGGAAAAGCAAGAATCCCAGGAGCCTGAGTATCAAGGAGGAAAGGTAGAATTAGGAAGGAAGGTTGAGTCTGACTTCTGACATACAGAAAGTACCTAGGAGATGGTTCCAACAGGAATGAGACTGGTCTGGGGGAAATCCCTCACTCATCTCACACATGCCTATAGAAACTGTGCATTGAGCAGTCTTGGCACTTTGGTGGACAAAGACGAATGAAAGCCTGTTGTGTGCTTGTTTTAATTGTTACTCCAGCTGAACAGAGACCTAGATTAATAGACATAATTGTTCGTGTCTGACCTACTTTTATGTATTTTCTAAGTTATTTTTAATGAATGTAGTAAGCTCCTGTGGTCCAGCCACTGAAAACGAAAGCTAGTACCTCGACAAAAGAATACACCTCATCATTTAACCTTTCTTTCCCCTTCCATTCTAATCACTATCCTGTTGCTTTTATTTTTATGTAATTTTACTCTATCTGTAGGTTTCTAAGGAAATAGTTGGTGTGAACATACCTCTGTTTATGTATCTGATCTCTTCCATGAATAGGCACTTAGTTGTGGTCAGGATTTTGCTTTTGTGGACATGCTATGTGAACACTCCCAGACCTTTCTTCCTGTGGTACATGCGCACAGGTTTCTTAGGTATTTTTGGTATTTTGCGGGGTACAAGGGTAAAGTGTTCAACTTACACAGATATTAGTAAACTAGTTTCTGATGTGGTTTTTGCCACTTTATACCCTTCCAACATAGTACGTGGTACTTCACTTGTTCCACACTCTTGCCAATACTTGGTACAGACAGACATTTTTATTTCTGCCAATCTAGTACGTGTGAAGTGAGATCTTTGGGATCTTGATTTCTGTTTCTGAGCCCGTGTTGACCATCTCTTTATATGTTTATAGGCATTTGTGTTGCCTATGAAATATTTGTTTAAAAAATAAAATATTTGTTCACATCTTTTGTTACATCTTCTGAGGTTCTTGGTGCTCTTTTTCTATTTAGTTGATTTGTAGTGAGAGTTCTTTAATATTTTTGATTTTATCAAGAAAATCCTCAAATGTTTGGACTCTGGAAACAGACTTTGGCTTTATCATACATGTGTATTCTTGGGCACATTGCTTGTCTTCTTGCATATTATACATGCTGTGAATATATTCTTCCAAGTTGTAGTTTATCTTTCTACTTTAAGACTTCTTTTGTTGAACAGTCGTTCTTAATCTTAACATAGTGAAATTTTTTTTTAATTTATTTATAGTCAGTTTTCTGTGTCTTGTTTTAATCTTCTGACTATCATCCTTGCCTTGAAGGAGCTTTGCCTAGTGAAAGGAATGGTTGGTAATTGCACTCAGTGCACTGATCATTCAAAGTTGCTGTTTCTCCCTACATGCCAGGAGTACATGTAGGAAAATTTCATAGGTCAGGGCCTCCTGGTGGCGCAGGGATTAAAGTCTCAGTGCTATGAAGACTCAGTGCTATGGCAGCCACTGTAGCTTAAGTTACATCCCCAGCCAGAGAGCTGCTAACCCACATGGTGCAACAGACGTCTTTCCTATCTTGCCTGCTGCTCCCTTTAGCAGTGTACCTCAGTAGATCCACCCGTTCTGCTCCCCACTCTGTCTCTGGTGAATCCTCTCACCCCCACACCTCTGGCTTACACCCCAGTTCTTGTATGCATAAATAAATAAAAATAAATCTTAAAAAAATTTCACAGGGCAGAGATTCTCAAACTGGGACTTAAGAGATAAGTGAGTGGGCAGTTGCGATGAACATGTTCAGTGGATGGTGAGGGGCATGAAATAGCCTGGCCAATTCTTCCCCACCCCCAGCTACTGAGATCCTGTAACTGGAACTTGAGGGGCTCTGAAAGGCATCTGAAGATGAAGCATGGGCTCTTGAAGCCTTGGGGACAGATAAGTAGGTTCAGGGGAGTGTGGAGAGAGAGGAGACAGCAGCCAGGACCTGATTTCTTGATTTGGACAATGATATCAATGTCAGGTGTGACTTGGAAGCTTTAGGGTTTTTTGTGGGGTGATCCTGAGATCATACTAGCTGCTGTGCTGTTGGATGTTATAATTCATCTTCAGCTGCTGAGCAAACACTGACATTTCTGAGGAGTGCAGGGCATGGCATTGGGGAGTCTAGCTAGAGGTATAAGCACTCTCCCACTTTTTGGTGGGAAGTAGGTTCAGAGAAGTGTTCTTATTCTAGGACAGCAGGAGCACAATGATAGCTTTTGGGATGGCAGTATAGCAGCAGTGGGCAAACCAGGGCCTGAAGACCAAATCTAGCCCACTTCCTGTTTGTAATAAAGTATTATTGAATCATATCCATTCTGGTTAGTTGCACATTGTTTATGGTTATTTTCTAGCTAAAGCGGGAGTCTATTGCGTAGTTGCAATAGACACCTTCTCTTCTGCAAAGCCTAAAATACGTACTTTCTGGCCCATTGCAAGAAAGTGCTCACCTGTACCATGGCAAGTCAAGGTAACTGGTAATCTGCCAGCCCCCACAGTTGTTGCTGTTGCTCGGTGGATAATAAATCTAGGTCAGATCTGAAAACGTTGCTAACTTTTCTGGGTTTTGAGAAGCTGGAAATACGGATTTTTTTTTTTAATTGAATTTAGCATTGGTTTACAACACTGTATGAGTCAGAGATACAGGATCACACCTCTTCAGGTATATGTTTTGAAATCTGGATTTTAAAAAAAAAGGCTAATATCCCAGTTTTAAAATGGAAGCTTAGTTTAAAAAAAAGCTGAAAACTGTCAGCCAAGCAAAACATGTCTGGCTGGCTGATTTGTACAGCATTAGTTTGATTCTCTGTCCTTAGACTCTGGAAACAGATTTGGATTTCCTTATATCTCTGCATTCTTAGGCACATTGCTTGTCTTTTTTGGCCTCACTTTTCTCATTCAAAATAGAGGTATCACCTGGGCCACCCTGGTGTGGTACAAGGGGTTAAGTCTCAGCACTGGGCCCTTCTTGGTGGTGCAACTGGTTGGGACACAGCACTGCAAGTTAGCTGCAGCCACTTCAGTACAGGTTCCATCCCTGGCCCTGGAGGTAAGCCACATGACATAGCAGACCTCTCCTGTCTGGCCCACTGCTCCCCTCAGCAGTAAACATCTCATTGATCTGCCTGCTCTATTCCCCACTATGTCTCTGGTGAATCCTCTTACCACCCCTGCACCTTTGGCTTGTACCCCAGTTTTGTATGCATAAATAAATAAATCTTAAAAAAAAAAAGTCTCAGCACTATGAAGCAAGCATGAGTTCAATCCCTGGTCAGGGAGCTGATCCACATAGGGCAACAGACCTCTTCTGACCTGCCTCCTGCTCCCCTCAGCAGTGAATTTCAGTCAGCCCACCTGTTTTCCTCCCCACTGGGTGAATTCATACCCCCTAGGGTGAATACTTTCACCCCACCCTCCACCCCCACACACACCTCTGGCCTACACTTCACCTCTTGTATGCATGAATAAATAAGTCTTAAAAAAAATAAGGTGGTATAACTACCTGCCTCCCACAATTGTGCAGACTAAACGAGAACAACTGAAGGTGCCTGCTGCATTGTGAGCTCTCGGTAGTGAATACTGCTATTAATTGCTACTGCATCTGCCACTGTTCTCTGTTCACCCCCAGTTTGGCTTCAGGGTAGGTCTGGAATCCAAGGCTCTGCCCTGAGTACCTGCGGTCATCAGGTTGCTCCTGGTGAATAAAGAGCAGCAAGTTCTTGGTGTTGGTGGAAGAGACTACTCACAAAGGAAGCAAGGGTTACTCCAGCTTGCACCCTGGTCACCTGTGGTTTTCTGAGCACTGTTTGGATGGTTCTGCTCTGACCTGGAGGCCTCAGGGTGGGTAGCAGTCTTATGAGACATTGTCACGTTTCCTTCCAGAAGCTCAGTGTGCAGGGGACAGGTATGTTAGCTCCTCCCATTTCTTAGGTACCGAGTACAGTGTGCAGTGTGAGTAGCACTGGCTTGAGCCATCTCTTTTCAGAACAAATCCTCGGTCTTGCTGAGCTCATAGTTGTAGCGCCTGTTGGTGTGTTTTACATATTTTCTTGGAACCTGAGGACAAGGGATGTGTTTCTTGTCTGAGGGCTGTCGGCCTGCCTTGACAAAGCCTGCTATAAGAGAAACCACTGGGATAATAGCAGACATTGAAAGTAATAATGGTCAGTGGCGGTGGTTTACTTTATATGATCTTTGAAAGTGTAGGGCATCTAAAAGATCCACCCCCCCCCATAACAACAATGATACTGTCTCTCTAGAAACTGGAAAGTTCAGATATATAAGAAAGCTGAACAAAAGTTCTGTAGTTTCTCTGCTGAAAGGCAGTGTTGTTAGCATTGATAGTGTCTTCCTGGGTTTCTTCATGCTCCTCTTTTAGTTAAAATAGTGTTGTGAATATCTGCTGCTGTTTCCTTATAATCTTCTTAAGTTAGAATCTTAATTATTGGGATAAAGGAAGTGAACTTTCTGCAAATCTCTTGATACATATTACCAAACACTTTTCTGGAAAAGTTTTATCCTCCCAGCAGTATGAAGTTACAGTGTACTCTTTGCCAGCACTGAATGTTGAAATTAAGTTGTTTTGACTTTTGATAGCCAAAAAATGGTATTCCATTGTTTCTAATATGTATTAAAAATTTTTTTTTCTAGTAAAGTAGAGCATTTCTTTGAAGTGTTTGTGCACAGGTTTCAACTTTCCCAGGGCTTTGGGAAGGCTTCTGGAGGGAGGCCAGGGTGGCCAGTTGCACTGTAAGAAGTCTTTGAAGGTCATGATTCCCATGTCAGCTGGTAGGGTGTGGAGTTTCTGGCCCATGCTTCTTGGAAAGCACCTGTGAGAGAGAGCTTAGAAAATAGGACTTGAGACCTTACTGATCTCCCATCCATGTTCTGTGGAACTCTTTTGCTCTGCAAAATTCAGGAACTCTCAACAAATAAGAATGGAGGCTACCTCTAGGTCAAAAAGAGCACTCCGTTTCTGCATTTCTACATCAATGGGCATTATAGGATCACATTTGGAAAAGGTTTTATGTTTCATAAAAGACCAGAAGACCCATCCAACCACCTCAGCAGGTGGGCCCAGAGAAGGGGAGGTGACTTTCCCAAGGTCAGTTTGTGCAGGACTAAGAGAAACATCAAGCCTGCATCAAGCCCCAGGGGAGGGGCCTGATGGATGGTCTTCATCACCTCCAGCACCAAAGGAAGTGCAGCTCTGCCATGCTGTGGGCTAACTCTGGTTAAGGCCAAGCCTCGCCCCGATTTTGGTGGGCTTTAGTGGGATGGGCTTCTCCTGTGCTGGCAAGTTGACAGTCTGAACATCCATTAAAAACACAGAGGCCTTCTTCCCGGAGGCTGCAGCACTACTGGGATCCATTTGTATGGCTCACCCACCCGGAGGCTCGTAATTAGGCAGGATACTTTTCACTCAGATTCCTGTGCCAGCTCAGATCTTGTTGTAAAGCTTTTGTAAATCCTCTGGGAATAGAAAAACTCTTGTACACATGTAACTTGTTTCTTTTGTGTGAAAACATCTCTGGTTGTGAGGCATAGTGCACCCTGCCCTTCAACACCCTGCCTGGCACAGTTTTAAAAAAGTTAAAAACAGGACTTTACAACTAAATTTGACCAGAGAATGCAAAGGACAGCAGGAGTGTTTTTTTTTTCTTCCCCCTTTTGTGGTCAAAGTTGTTGATATTAAAACAACAACAAAAAAACCACTTTGGACTGACCATCATTGTGATCAGTGTACAGCATTTACTAAAACAAAGGTAAAGATAAAATAGCCTATGGTTTCGTCACTCCAGTAAACATTTCATTTTAGAGTTGTTCTTTCCAGACTTTAAAAAATTAGGTTAGGGCCTCCCAGTAGCATAAGGAATTAAGTCTCAGCTCTATGAAGCAATCTGCAGCCACTGCAGCATGAGTTCAATCCCTGGCCAGGGAGCTGACCCATAGGGTGCAGCAGACCTCTCCTGTCACATCTGTGGCTCCCCTCAGCAGTGTCGATCTGCCTCCTCTGCTCCCCACTCTGTCTCTGGTGAATCCTCTCACCTTCCACACCTCTGGCCTGCACCCCAGTTCTTTTGTGCATAAATAAATCTTTTAAAAATAAAAGATAAGGTTATATGAGGTAGAAAGAACACAGATTTGATGGTTTCACAGACTGGCTGCTAGACCTTGGACAAATATTTTTAGGCAGTTCACAGCAAAGATTTCTCATGGAAGAAAAAGAGGCAGACAATAATCACTCAGATTACAGACAAAAATGGGAAACATTTCATGAATTTGCATGTCATCTTTGTGCAGGGGCCATGTTAATCTTCCCTGTGGGGTTCCATTTAGGGTATGTATTGCCAAAGCAAGCAGTTCCATCATCTGTAACATGGGTGGATAAACCCTGTATTTGATGCCAGTCAAGGAGTGAGAAAACTGGTGAAAGCACTAGAATACCTGGCACATATTGGTACTCAGTGCACGGCACACTCACTGCCTGAGAGTACAGTCTGCAGCAACATAGCCTATATTTTTAACTTAACACAAACATTGTCTTAAGAGTCCTTAAGCTCTCTGCATTCCATCATTAGGAGGATGTACTATAATTTATTTAAGAACTCTTATAAGATGTTTAGGTTGCCTCCATATTGAAGTTTTTTTTCGTGGCCAATTATAATAGTAATAATTCTCATAATTAAGAACACCTTAAATAGCTTCTCATTAGGAACTGAAACAAATTAGGTTTTTGAACTGTAGTTTCTTGAAAGCTTAGCTTGTTGCAGAGAATGTGTGCCTTGAGAGGCTGCTGGCTGTGTATAATTGCTGTGGTCAAGCAGATACCCACTGGGCATTTCTAGGCATTTCTTCAAATGTGCCCCAGGCCCTCAGAGCAGAAGGTTCTCCTCTCTTGTCCTCTGGTGTTTCAAACCTTCTGAGATACTCATACTCTCTGGAAATCCCTCTGGGATTTGAGGAGCTGTAGACTTTATCTGGGTCAGCATAAGCTCTGCCTTCAGGGGGTTCCTGTTCTAGTGGGGAGGCAGGCACTGAAACCAATAAATGCAGTTGAGTTCAGAGAGTAGAATATGTGATGAAGCCACCCAGGAGGGTGGAGTCCACTCTTTCTTTCTGGTGAGGGTGTGGGTCAAAGGACTCAGGATAGGGAGTGCAGTGACTGAGTCTGGAAAAATGGACAGGTTTGCTTGGGACCTTGTGTGGCGAGAGGACTGGAGTCTGGACACATGCACCAATGGGACTGATGACTGGGAGATGAAAAATAGCACTAGAATTTGATGTGACTAGACATAGCTACTGAAGGCATTTGAATGGGACAGTGGTGATCTTGGAGGGCCATGACTTCCTCATCTCTGGGTCTCCGTTACCTCAGGGGGCCTCATAGGCCCATTGTCTGTGGAAGCTGAAGATGTTTGTGAAAGCTTTAACTGAATTTCTTCTTTTTTTAAGATTTTTTAAATTTATGCATAGAACTGGGGTATAGGTCAGAGGAGCAGGGGCCATGAGAAGATTCACCAAAGACAGAGTGGGGAGCAGAACAGGCAGATTGACAAAGTACACTGCTGAGGGGAGCAGTGGATGAGACAGGAGAGGTCTGCTGGGCCATGTGGATCACCTCTAGGGTGGGGATCGAACTCACTGAGGTGACTGTGGCTAGCTTGCAGTGCTGCGTCCTAACCCATTCTGCCACCAGGGAGGGCCCTCTTTTTCTTCTAAAAAGAATTATTTATGCATACAAGAATTGTGGTGTAGGCCAGAGGTATAGAGGTGAGAGGATTCCCCAGAGACAGAATGGGTTGCAGAACAGGCAGAGCTACTGAAATACACTGCTGAAGAGAGCAGCAGGTGAGACAGAAAAGGTCTGCTGTGCTTTGTAGGTCATCTCTCTGGCCAGCCTGAGTGATAGCTTGATAGCGCTGAGACTTTAACTCCTGCACCACCAGGGAGGCCCGTAACTGAATTTCTTGACTCTGTTTCTGAGGTTGTCTGCCAGAAATCTGTGAGTTGGTTCATCTGGGGCTGTGTGGACTTGCTGGAGCATCCCCATGTGCTGATATATGGGAGACCTGGATGCCTGAGAAATGAGTGATGCCTGTCAGGAGGGGCCAGGAGGGAAGTCCCGGTTTAGAAGTAGTTGGCACTGAAACCAGTCCTGTGATTTGTACCTGGATGTGGTTACAGAGACTTCTAATTGCAGGCTCTGAGCTAAGCCAGCCTTCCCAAGGGCATCTCGGTCTAATCCTCTGGGGCGGTATATGTGCTTTTGTTGGAGCAGTTGGTGCTCTTCAACTGGAGCAGTGGCAGGTGTTCAGAGTTATTGCAGGCCTGACTCACCCCCTGCATTCCCATGCTGTGCAGTTCAGCGCCGCCCTGGGCCACCACTCCTCACCATACTTGGGTGGGTAGGTGTGGGGCTGAGGGGGCAGGGAGAGGAAGGGAGGCCAAGATTTGCTCAGTATCTGCTGTGTACCTGGTGCCGTGCTGGGTGCTTTAGACATGCCTGTCTTAACCCCCATGAAAAGCACTTAGGATAGATGTGGTGTCTCCATTTCCAGTGAAAGGAACCTGGTCAGAGAGGCCACCATCAGATGGTAGTGAATGGATTTGAGTAAGTAGCATTTTGGCACCTTTTCTGTGACACTCCAGATCTTTCTTTCTTTTGGGGTAGATGTCCTTGGTCCCCTCATTAAAATCTTGATGGTGTAGTACGTAGTACAACAGCAAAAGTCCAGTGTCCCAGCTTTATGATTAACTGTTTAAGTAAGTAAGTTGTTATAACTGCCTGGGCCTTGGTTTCCTCATCTGCAAAGTAAGAATCAAGTAAGAATCAAATTTGATGTATATTCTTCGGCGGGGAGGGGCGGTTGGAATCAGAACAGATGGTCTGATGAGGAACACGGTTAGCACCAGGGCCCTTCATGGACATGGCATGACACTGGAAGGTGCTCGGAGCTGGCTGTTCTCTCTGCCTTCCTATTTCTTCCTTTAAGCAGGACCTATAAATGGAGCCCACAGTAGAGTTCAGACTGAGTTCCTTTCTAAGAAAACAGGTGTTCAGAGCTGGATTCATTTGGGTTTGCTCTGTGTGTGCCCCTTGTTAGTAAAAGTGTGTTCTCCAGTAAGACCTTGACCTTCTGAGCCTTGGCTTCCTGTCCATAAAGTAGGAGAAATGTTATTTTGTTTGCTTGCTAGGCTTCAATGAGACCTGTGCATTTGGTGTTTGTCACTAAACATTGGTTCTCATTCACCTGGCATGCTTGAGCTGGCAGCCTGAGGATACCAAGATACAGCCTCTTTTCCCTTTTACAGCTGCAGGTGTATCATCCACTTTCAGTCAGCCATGTGACAATGTCCGTGTTGAGAGCTGGTCATACTTCTGTGGACCAGACCCTCTCCTGGGTTGCTATTACCTAGTGTGTGGGTCAGGTTATAGGACTCACCATATTCATCGGTGCATGTGGTCCTTAACAGTGCTGACTGGCCCTGTGGAGAAGTTCATGTGCAAGGTGGCCAGGTAAAGTGTTCCTGAGGGACAGACAGATTGGACTTGAAGGATGAGTAGTTTACAACAGCTCTCTGTGACTTTAGTCAGCAAGCTCCAGGCACAGGGAGTAGGGTGGGGAGAGGGCTTTGGCATCTCTGGATTTTAGTGTCTAGGGCCAGACCTATGCTTTGAGTCCCAGTTCCACCATTGGTCTTTTCTGAAACATACTCTCTCCTACCCCCAGAGGTATAGCATATTGGGTATTGTTAGTGTCTCACAGACAGACCTGCTTTGGAAACCTTAGAAACCTGAAAGATATAAGGGATCATCATGGCCTCATCCCCGAAGGATTTGGGGTAACTCATACATACAGTATAGAAGGATTTGTTAAGTCCTTGGTCACAGAATGATGGGTAAGAAGGTAGAAGCTGGGCTGGTAATTAGCACTCAAAATTCACTGTATCTTCTAGAATATTTGTAAGGAGGTAGGCTGTTTGATTGACTGAATGCTTCCTAACTGAGCAGAGAGGCAGAATCAGGTACTTGATTCACGATACCCTCAGAGTATAAGGTGAAATGTGGAAATGCTTGCTTTCCCCCCCTGCACTAAGACTGCTTCTGGTGGACTGCTGTGTGGTTGATAACTGCTTGTTTGTCCTATTTACAGGTCTGCTACATGTGCTGGGCAATGAACCTGACACTCCAGGCCAGAGTGGTCTGAGGCATTTGGGGAAGTAGAGGAAGTTCTGGAGAAGATGGCCATGGCCCCTAGTCCTTCCCTGCCTCAAGTGTACACCAACCCCGTGGCAGTGGCTGTGTGGGAATGGCAGGATGGACTGGGTACCTGGCACCCCTACAGTGCCACTGTCTGCAGCTATATTGAACAGCAATTTGTCCAGCAGAAGGGCCAGCGTTTTGGGCTAGGAAGCCTGGCCCATAGCATCCCTTTGGGCCAGGCTGACCCGTCCCTGGCCCCTTATATCATTGACCTTCCCAGCTGGACTCAGTTCCGCCAGGACACTGGTAAGATGCTTTCTGCCTCCAGTATGTATCATGTTGGGGATATAAAATAGAACTCCATCCTGAGACACACTCATGATCAGGCCGTGGGTGCTGTACCATATAGTGTGAAGTAAACCTCTTTGCATAGAAAGCTCCATGGACCACAACACAAGGTCCTTCCCTGCCCTTTCCCCCGGGTCTCCCAAACCAAAAGAGCCTGCCTCCACCTGCAGAGTTCCAGGAGTTCTTCTGGTAGGTAAGTTTTCATGCAGGTGGTACATCCTGCAAGTGATAAGTTCTGGTTGCACTTCAGTAGCTCTGCGACACAGGCAAATTTTACTTTCTTCATTGCACTCATCCTTGGATTTTTGAGAATGGGGCCAGCCACCAGCTTCCTCCCAAAGCTGTGCCTTGCCCCTCTAACCCAGTGGTTCTCAACTGGGAGGATTTTGTCCCCCAGAACATTTGGTTATGTTTGGAGATATTTTTGATCATCATGACTTGGCGAAGGAAGGTTACCATTGGCATCTAGTCACTGTGACCAGGGATGCCGCTAAATGATCCTACAGCGCACCAGGCTAGCTCTGCAACAAAGGGTGATGGCCCAGAGTGTCTCCCTGCTCTCATCCCTGTGAGCACACTCCCTGGGTGTGTGAAGATGAAAGCTCCCAGTCATTTGCTCGCAGATAAAGGTCCCTGCCTTCGTGATGTTTTAGTCCACTGGGATGAAGTCGATCAGACAAGTGACTTGGAACTGTGTGTGTATTAGATGGCAACAGTGCTCAGCTCAGGGAGAGGAAGCAGGAAGTGTGGGGAGGGTCCATGTGAAATTTGAGGTCAGGTGACCACTTCACCAGGAAGGTGAGACTGGAGAGGAGGGGGGGGGGAGGGCAGGTTGAGCAGGAGGATTTGAGCAAAGATGTCAGAATCTGAATCTGATTAGGGGATTAAAAGTTACCCCGTGGCTTCTGTGGATGGAGGCAAGGGCTGAGACCTTGAGACTAGTAGAAGGTAATTGCAGTAATTGTCTTCCAGCAAGTGCTCTTAGGAACCTGGTGCAAATAGATTTTTCTTAATCTTCAGGTTTGGCTATTTAAAAATATAAGCTAACCACATGGTGATTGCCAGTAGTTGCTACTTAAGAAGTCAGAGCGAATGGTATAGTCATATGAGAGAATTAAGTAACCATTAATAATGCATTTTATGAAATTTTGAGATAAGAAGTGCTCCTGGCAAGAACGTGAGAGTAGCAGGACCCTTTTTCAGTCTACTGTCAGATAACTGAACTCACAAGACTGGAAGACGGGGGAGACTGTTGCATGCCAGTGTCGTGCTTTCCTCTTGGTGGTTGCAATATGAGTGGTTTCATTTTCTTTTTACTTTCTTATTTTCATTGTTTTTAAGTGAATCTAACATTGGTTTATCATTAGAAAGATTTTGAAAAGCCTGATCCAGTTTGAAACTCAGCTATTCTTTGTACTGTATTTCTGCTGAGGTGCCCTGATCCCTTTTGCTCCTTGGTCCCTTTAGGCTGAAGTTTCTTTACCTAGAGAGAACTCTTTCCCTTTCATTCACAGTTAGGAAAGAACACCAAAGCCACTGTATAGGTCAGATAGCAGTGTGATCCTATATCCACTGTGATCACACTGGTTTATTTTGGTTGTGCATAAAGGAATTTTTAAACTGAGGAGACTGGCAGATTAACCATTTATGTGTTATACTCCTGTACTCAGGTACCATGCGGGCTGTGAGGAGGCACCTGTTCCCCCAGCATTCAGCCCCAGGCCTGGGGATCACCTGGGAGTGGCTGAGTGATGACGGCTCCTGGACGGCCTACGAAGCCAGTGTCTGTGACTATCTGGAGCAGCAGGTGGCCCGGGGTAACCAGCTCGTGGACTTGGCTCCCCTTGGGTACAACTACACTGTCAACTACACCACCCACACGCAGACCAACAAGACTTCCAGTTTCTGCCGTAGAGTTCGGCGCCAGGCAGGACCCCCTTATCCGGTGACCACCGTCATTGCTCCGCCGGGCCACATGGGAGTCGCCTGCTCTTGCCACCAGTGCCTCAGCGGCAGCGGAACTGGCCCTGTGTCAGGTCGCTACCGCCACTCCATGACCAACCTCCCTGCATACCCTGTCCCTCAGCCCCCCCACAGGACCACCATTGTCTTTGGGGCCCACCAGGCCTTCGCCCCGTACAACAAGCCCTCACTTTCTGGGGCGAGGTCTGCTCCCAGGCTGAACACCACCAACCCCTGGGGTGGGGCACCGCCCTCGTTGGGGAACCAGCCCCTCTACCACTCCAGCCTCTCCCATCTGGGACTGCAGCACCTACCCCCAGGATCGTCCACTGCCGGTGGAGCCAGGTATCTTGTGTGTGATTGAGGGTGGTTTTGTCAGCAGCCCTGGGTTTCTGCTTTTATGTAGCTGGAGGCCTCACCCACATACCTGCAGGCCTGGCACCTGCCCTTTGGTTATTCTGCTGTATTGTCTCAATCGCTTGTGCCACATGATGCTGGGGTGTCAGACAGCCTTATGGCCCCACCAGATGTGGTACTGAGTGCCAACAGATGCCACATAGGTTAAAAACAGTAATCTTTTTATTACTTAGGGGGACAGAATGTATAGAGCAAAGTTACAAACCTTTGGCTGTGTGGGTGTGCCACATACCTGGTGCCACGTACCTAGCAACATTTGGCAGACTCCTCCTGTGTACTAAGCACTAAGAAGATTCAGTCCTTCTCTTGAGCCCTTGTGGTCTTGTCTAGGGGACGGATGTGAGCCCAGTTTGGTGCTTAGAGGTTGGTTGGGAGAGCCTAGAAGGCTGGGTGTGCTGGGTGGCATGGTCTAGTCCAGTGTCTCAGAGCGATAAGAGAGATGATGAATAGGGCTTGTCCAGAGTGGGTGACACTCAAAAGTGAGACTGGCATGTGAGTGGGGACTTGTGAGTTCTTGGAGACCCGCCGCTGACATGCAGAGTGGCTTGGGTAACACTTGGAAATTCAGACTGTACGCTGGACTGGGGGCTGCTTCTGGGAGAGGGATACCTGGGCAGGTAGTGACTGGACAGGTAGGCCTATGGTTGCCCTGTTCCCTGGAGTCACTTAGTTTGGGTTGGTGAGTTAGCATCTTAGTGCCACCTTGTTCATTAGCATCATCCCTGCCCACTTGGCCACATTAAGGGCTGAAGATTCCCAAGGTGACTGAGACTTCCTTGGTAGCTTCTTGGGCCTCTAGTTATTTTTTCCAAGGTAGGTTTCAGAGCACCTGTCAGCTTCTAGATGACCTATTAGCAGAACTGCCATTCACTGGGCACACGTTACAGCTAGCCCTTGTTGAGCAGCCTGCCTAAGTGAGTTCATTAAGCCTCATAACAACCACATGGTAGGTGGTTTCCTCAACTTACAGGTAAGCTCACTGAGGCTGATGAGGCTGGCAACAGTCAAGTGGCAGATCTGGGATTCAACCCAAAACGCATGGGAGTTCCTGAAGCTCTTTTGAAGGCAAGTGAGAAGAGGGAGGGAGTGTGCTGAGGGAGGAGTCATATAGACAGGAGGATGAAGGACTCTAGACTGGTCAGGGCCTCTTCTGGGAATTGGGGCAGGTGGATCTGAGATCTTTCTGGGAATTGAGAGTATATGGAGATTCCCTGTTGGCATGCTGTAGACTTTTGGCAAGGCATAAGTAAGCAGGACTCTGTCCAGTCCTCTCCAATCTTTAGGCCAGTCTCTCAGAGAAAAATGTGCTATTTCTTTCTGCCCAGAATGGTTATCAACAGGACTGGAGCTTATATTCAGTCTGTATCACCTGGCCTCATGGACTTCAGTTCTTGCAAAGGATCTTGAGGCAGATTTTCAGGAAGTTCTGGAACTGAGAACTAGGATGGAGCCAGATAACTTAGTGGGCTTTGTTTCTTTTTTCTAATACAAGGCTCCCATTAGTCTCTTGGATATTCCCCTGGGGTCCCCCTTTCCCAGCCTGTGGGCCCAAGAGACTGCTGATGTGGGCCTTGGGGCACAGGCCAGGCAAGTTGCAGGAAGGGGGGAGGGAGGCTGGGCAGCCATTCCTACCTTCTTGCCTGTGCATGTTGCTGCTCGCCCTGCGTTATGAGCTAGGGGAACCAGGCCAGCCGGCTCTGTTAGTTGAAACAGCCTCAAAGGGGCCTGCTTCCTGAGGTGGTTGTTCATCTTGTTCTCCTCCAGCTTTTCAGGAGCTGGGAGGGGTGTAATTCACTTGCATGGGCCTATCCTGGCTTTGAAAAACAGGGTTCTCCATGTCTCATTTGTGGTGGACCCTCTCCACTTAGCTTGTCTATGATGGGTGTTATAGAGCCAGGCATGGCTTAATAAATCCCTGACCTCTTAACCAGCAGGGCTGGGAGGATGAGGACACTCTGCTTCTTGATCTCCCTAGGGGCTGTGGTTTCTTTCTGAAGCCAAGTGAAAGTCAGCAGCATTAGGTGAAAGTTACCATTGTATACAGGAGTTGTGGGCCCTGCAGGGCCAGGGGCTAGGAGAGTCTGGGAACCTTGTGCTTTAGTGTTTACGGGTAACCACTAGAAATAACATGTGAGCCAGTGACATAAAAATTGGTGGAACCCATGTGGGGTTGTTTTGGGGAACCCATGTGGTTTCACATCACTTCTTGCTCAATCTGGGTAAAACCTGGGTGATTGATTTCCTTGTGCCTGGGAGACTTTCTGAGTAGGCAGTGACAACACAGGGAAGGTGTGACATCTGTCGCTGAGCTGCTGGGTTTAAGTAAATTTCTGATAGCTGAAGTCTATCCCTCTAAGCACCAAAACTCGTGTTTAATGATGTTGAATGAAAAATTTCCCCAAATGTGTCATGCACATTCTCGTCATCTTTAATAGAAGGGTGTGCGAACCCAGTTGGTGCTTTGACAATGGGGAGGGGGTGATGAGTATGACCAGCAGCCTGTGGCAGTTCCATGTGGCTCTGCCACGAACCTGCACCTTGCCCCTAATGACAAACCTAGGAAATTGCTGTCCCAGTGTGCTTTCACCGGAGCTGTTCTTGCTGCTCTGTTCTCCCTGCCTTTAAAAGCACCTGCCTCCACCAGCAGCATCATGATGGGGGTCCTGGGTTCCAGTGGGCTTTCCGCCTGACCACTATGTCATCCCTTGGGTCAGCTCTTCATGCCTCTCCATCTTTCTTTTCTCCTAAGATGTGGGAGTTGGGCTGCCATTTTGCTGTGGTTTGGAGGATTTAATGAGGGCCTGGTGGGATGGTGTCTGCTGGCTCTTCAGACTTTCCTGCACTCCATTCTGCTTTACATTGAACCTTACAACCACTCTGGGGGGCTTTTGAAATTATTCTCATTTTATCGATCGAGAAATGGAAACTCAGAAAGGGGACTTGACTATGCCCAAGAACACTAGAAAGTGGGGCCTCTCTTGTACTGCACAAGCTCTCAGAGTCTTCCAGGTCATGCTGGCTATCCATCCTGAATCCTGAGGTTATGGGGAGGAAGGTGCCGGGGGAGGGGGAGGCTTTGAACTTCTTCACTTTGTAGCCTCCTATCTCTGCCCTTTACCTGGGACTGTCAAATCCCATCTGAGGAGTAGGGAGTTCCAGGATGATCCCAGATGGGACAGCCAAGTGGGATCTAGTAGGTAGACCCAGGAACAGGGAAAGCAGGAGGGGTACCCAAAACTATGAATGACTATAGGGAATTCTCAAGAAAAGGTACTTTCTGGGGCAAACAGTGCCCCATACAGGGGAACATTCTGCAGTCCAATCCCACAGAGAATGATAGAGAGGAGTCAGTGATATCTGAGTTTCTGTCTACCCTGAAAGTCCTGACCACAACAGGGCAATGTTTGGGAGGGGGCTGGGATATGTCTTAGGAGCTGTGGTAACATTGTGACAAGCCTGTGCACTTTGGGAAGCCTCATTGCTTGTTGGTGGTGGGCCTAAAACTAGGCCTTTTCCCTCAGATACATTTCTCTTCCCTACTTCCTAGACCCTCTGATCACTGATGCCCAGCCCACAGAGGAGCAATTAATTTTGTAGTGTTGTAGAGTCAAGTTTTAGTTTCCTGACTTCCCAGCTAAAAGCTCATGTTCAATGCTCCCCATGAGTTGACTTGGGAGGTGAAGGATGCTTGAATAGGCCGTATCTGATACCTTACTTTCAGAACCTGAGAATTCCCTGCGTGAACATTAGAGATGATTTACCTTTCTTAAAACAAAACAAAAACAAAAGGAGAAACAGGCTCAGGAGGCATCGGCGGGGTTGCTCCATATTGAGCAGTGTACTGGGGCCAGAACCTTCTCCCAGGTGTCCTGAACATCCAGCCCTTCTTCCATGGCATCATCGGAGTTCAGAGGAGATGAGAAGGGCAAGAAGCTCGTGTTTGAGTAGCACTTCCACACAGGTTATTCTGTAGGGGAGAGCAGTTCATAAATGAGAATATGTGAATCTCTTTTTCCACTCAGACAGACAGTGGTGAATGTGCAATGCTCAAGGCCCTCCTGTCTTCAGCATCAGCTGAGTATGAGGTTGCTGCTTCAGGTCCTTTTAGTTTCCACCATGGGATCTGTGACCTGCGGTTGGTGGGAGGGAAGAAATCTGGGGTAGCTTCCAGAAACATTTGCTCTAAGTTGTTGGGTTGCTGGCAGCTGTAAGGTCAGCATAGTGGACCGGAGCTGTCCAGCATTTCATAAGGACTTTCCCAATTCCTGGCTCCAGGCTGGGCCCAGTGGAACAAAGATGAGTGTACTCCAACCCTCGCCTTGGGGAACTCCGTTGTAGACATGCTTCCATGGGGGGCATGGGGTGGGGGAGGCACAGGAATGAGAAAAAAGAGAGCTGGCAGGTTTTTCAGGCCATCTCCGCCAATTTTTCTCCAGTACAGGAATCCTCTCAAGCCATAAGGATGTGAATTTGTTACCATGTTAAAAATTGGACTTAAGACCAAAGGAATGGTGCAGATGGTATCACTGTAGGAGTCAAACCTTTATTTTCAAACTAATTTGAGGTATCCTAAAGAGTTGCAAAAGTAATATGGTTTCCATGTCGTCCTCCCCCAGCTTCTAATGTTAACCTCTTTCATGACCACAGTTGTCAGAGCCAGGAAATTACCAAGGCGTCCAGTTTAGTTAAGCTAGTAAACTGATCCTCACTAATTGGTTTCCAGCTTTCAGCATTTCCCCTGCTGTTGTTCTCCTGTCCTGGGATCCTATCTGGAATCCCATTCTGCACTTGTCATTTCTCCTTTCCTTCATTAGTAACAGTACCGTGTCTTTTTTAACTTTGATACTTTGAAGAGTTACTTCGTCAAATGTGCCTTAATTTCCTTGTCAGATACTTTCTCCTGATTGAGCTAAGGTTATGTAGTCTGGGCAGACGCCACAAAAACAGCTCTGTCCTCCTTGAAGTTTCGTTGCTTGAGGTTCCTGATATGATTTGTCCTGTTACTGGTGATGTTGTCTTGACTGTGGTGGGAGTGGTTTCTGCCCATTTCCCTTCTGTGCAGGGAGTAGAGTCTTCATTTGAAGGGAGCTTGTATACTCAGACTTTTAGGATTGTCTTCAGAGTCTCCTAGATGGCCCAGGATAACATTTCTTTGACCTCACAAAGTTTTATTCCTGATAACTTGTGAAAAGACGAGACTCCTAGCACCACAGTGTGCCTTCTTGTCACTGGTCCATCCAGAAGGCATCTCTGTCCTGCCAGCCCCCTGTGCTGGCTGCAAGTTTGACTTTCCTCCCTGGATTTTCTTAGATGGTGGCTCAGGCTCTGCGTTAACATCTGAAGTGTTCAGGTTCTCTAGGTTAGCTTGGGCCTGCGTGGTGAAATTCAGACAGCTGGGCTCTTTCTGGATATTTAGCAGGCTCTTTAATTTAAAAAACAGAAAAAGCCAAAGCTCTCGCTCACAAGGGCGGCGTGAGGGCAAAGTCGTTCACGGGTCTCGGCAGCTCTGGTGTATTCCTAACTGGGTGTTTCTCTGGCTCCTGTTCCCGCAGAGAGCCTTGCGCACGTTAAGCTTTGCTCTCTTTTCTTCCCAAGTGCCTCCCTTCCCAGCGGCCCTTCAAGCAGCCCTGGGAGTGTCCCCACCACTGTGCCCGTGCAGATGTCGAAGCCCAGCAGGGTCCAGCAAGCCCTTGCAGGTAGGCTCCTGTTCCAGAACAATCTTGAGGAGGGGAGAGGGAAGGGGATGATGCAGAAGGATGGTGGGGAAAGGGGGGAAGATTGTGGGGCTGGAGGCCTTATTACCTCTGTGATCTCATAGTTACCCAGAGTAACTACGAAAGGTTTCTTTTTAACTTATGGGAAATGTAAAATACACAGAAAGTTAAGACTAAAGAGTGCTAGTGAACCTCGTCATTTTTAGTTGAAGTGAGAGAATAAGATTAACTAGAGTTCCTGTGTTAGGTGAGTGGCTTTGGAGTACAGGAGGACGGGGGTGGGGGCAGGTATAGGCCTTGAGGCAGGGAGCTGCCTATGGAGCCTGACTTCATTTCTCAAGTAAGCCAGAGAGGCCTGATGGCAGCAGACTGGAGGGAAGAGCTTCATATTTTGTGAATGGCTTCCTGTGAAGATAGGAGGAGTAGGAGGAGGCTATCCAATTTTCGATGGTGGTACCATAATAAATCGTTAGTAATGAGAACTGACTAGATAGCTAGAGACTTTGCATGTTTGTTAACTCATTTCATTCCAGCAACAACTCTGTGAGGGAGGAACATTTATTTATATTTCACCTCTGAGGAAACTGAAGCAGAAAGAATTCCAACATTTCTCCAGGGTCAGCAGTCCTTGGAGAGCTGGGATTTGGCTTCAGAATCTGGACTTTTCCTCATCACACATTGCCCTTCTGTGTCTTGGAGGTGGGCATTTGAAGGAGTGAGGTGTCAACAGGCAGAGCTGGCCCAAGGCCTTGAGAGTTCGGGTGCGCAGCTCAGACGAGCAGTCTGGGGTGGAACGGGGTGGCCTTCCCCCATGTGAGTGTGTGTTCACAGGGACAGTGTGGGAATGGGAAGAGGAGGCCTTGAAGGAAATGGAAGGGCCAGAGAGGTGGTAAAGATAGGTGGTGAGGCCAGGAGATCCCACAGGGGAGACCCTGCCCAGCAGGTCCTCTGGAACCTGCTTCAGCTGCTCAGCCCTCAGCCTCTGCTAGGGCCAAGAGAACAGTAAGCAAATACATGACTAGAAAGTACCTGCCTAGTTTAGTTGTTGTGGCATCAGATAACATAGGTGAGTCAGACCGCTGCGTGTGTGGGTGCAAACATGTGCACACATGTGTGTGCTTGCATTTAATATGTGTGGCAGTGGTCTTGATAGAGAAAGATTATAGAGAAGCAGGCCGGCCTGCACATGACCCAGCTTTGCTCAACCCTTATCACTAGGGCTCCACCACAGATCTTAAATTAACGTCTAAACACATCTCAAACAGTCTGGGGACTGAGTAGTTCTTGCTCCCTTTCCTCTGCTCTTAAGGCTGAGGACACTCGAGGCTGTGTCCCAGATTGTCCTCAGTGTCCCTTTCTTGGTTCACAGAGCAATCCTGGAGGCAGACGGGCATTTTAATCTCTATTTTGCTCATTGGGGAAAATGACCCCCAAAGTTCAGAAACTTGGCCCCAGCCCAGACAGATTAGATTCTGTAGCCCATGACCATCTGCCACTTCTGAGCACAGGGCTCTGGTTGTACCTGGTGTTGGGATTGTTGTCTAGGGCTCCTGGGACACCCCTCAAGGAGCAGGACCTGGGCGATGTACATGGGTTCCTTCTAGAAAGTGCATGACTGCACTGAGGCGGGACTCGCTGTTAGGCTTACAAGTGGCTGGTTGTGCTGAGGAGGGACTGTGTACCCTTCTGTGCTGGCAGAGGAGGTCTATGGGGCGCCACCTCCATGCCTCCAGTGGCCTGGCCTGGCTCACTCCTTTGTGGACGTGGTGGTGGGACAGCCCACAGGCTTGGCTGGGTTCCTCAGCTTCAAGGGAGGGGGAGCTCTGCATTTTACATTGCTATAACCTGTTAAAGCTGTGTCAGCAGGGAAGGGCTGTGCTGGCTGGAACCCAGCTTGATAAGGCCAGTGCCAAAGGAGGAGCTTCTTGGATCTGAGCCCCGGGCACTAGACAGCAGGCCAAACTGCAGTGTCAGAAAGGTGTCTTGCAGGGACTTCACGCTCTTGGGCTCTCATAGATAAAGTGAGAATTTACTGCAATGAGAACAGGCCCCTCTACTGTGACAGGGGGTCTTAGGAGTTTAGAGGGCTGTTCTTTACCCTTTGCTGCTGGGGAAGATGTGATGGTGCATTCTTGGTGCCCCCCCTCTCACTCTGTCCACTGAGCATTGCTTCTGAGAAGTGTTGGGTATGAGGAATCCAGAACCCACAAGGAGGACCAAAGACTGGCTGCTTCTCTGCACGCTTCCAAGTTGAGGTACTGTGTCTGTGCCCCGAATTCAGGGAAACAGGTGTTGCATGGACAGTGGCAGGCTTCTTGGGATATCTTCCTTGGGGATATCTTCATTCCCCCAAAATGAGAGTCTGTACCTACTGTGCTCAGGTGCTGCCCTAGGGTTCGGTGGGGTGGGCATGGGGGTGACAGTCACAGAAAACAGATGTGAGCTCTTCTTGGGGTAAGGATATCACAGGCATAAAGGAGAAAAGCTTGGAGAAGAATGAGGCCTTTTCGGTAGGGTCATCGGGGAAGTGGGTCTTGTGGGAGGAGTCTGGAGAAGTGAGCAAATGGGTATGGGGCGGAGGTCAGCATGAAGTCCCAGGTTCTCCTAAGGAAAATTCTTCCTGTTTCCTTCTCCCCATCTTTCTGCTCCTTTTTCCTGCTTTTCATTCTGTCCTCCTGACACTTAATTCCCAAGGGAACTTGCATCTGGGTTTAGGGATAGCTGCAAGGCTCGGCCTTCGGAGGCACAGCTTGCCCTGTCCAGCACGGTTGTGTTGCCCAAGATGTTGGCTGGTTTGTGCTTCTCCCCTGACTGGGCACATTTGCCATCAGAGTGCCCTTGTTCTTCTGGCCTAGATGGATCCCAAGTCCCCAAGTCTAGACTTCCCTTCCCTTTCTTAGTCACCTTTGGAAGGGGCAGCTCTCTGCTTGGCTTGTCCTGGGTGGATCATAGAGCCCCATAGAGCCAGGGTTGCTGCTTCCTGCCCCACGCTGCCCACTCTGCCTGGAAAGCCACACTCCATGGCACAAAGCTTTGGGAGGAGGTGCTTTCGAGCCAGACTAGGGACAGGGAGGTTTGAGTAGGTGCTGTGGACAGCAGGGCAGGCTGGTCAGGGTGGAGAAGGAGCAGGAGGAGGAACTCTGGTAGTTTTACTTGCTGTGTTCAAGGAACCATTATCCTCAAAGTTCCAGGGCAGCAGCATGGGGTGAGGACTGGCCAGGCTGAGAAATATGGCCTGTGGGCACTGGGAAAATGGATCATCTCACCGTGGCTACCTGCTGCTTCTTTCAGCCCCTGCGGGCACACATGCCCACCCTAAGGCAGAGCGGCTTGAACCTGCTCTGAAGGCATCAGTGAAGGAAGGTGTATTCCAGGACCTCTGCTGTTCCAGAGGAGTGGTTGCAGAGACACCTTTGGGGAGCAGGCCCAGGAGCAGCATTCCTGTTTGCCCAACCCAGGGATGGCCTCGAAGGCACCTGGATAGCACAGTGCTGGAGACAGGGTGACCAGAGTCAAGAGGGTACAGTCAGGGGAGCAGGGCCTAGAGCTGTGAGTGGAGACCTGTCCAGGTCTTCATAGCTTGGCTGTGCCCTTCCATGTCACCCCTTTTGCTCTCCTTCCTGTGCCTGGCACAGGGAGACACCCCTGAAACTGCTTAGGGGCCTCCTGAGTGGCTCTCCCTTCTGCCCTCTTGAAGCCAACATGCTCTGGGTGGTGGGCCAGTGGGTTGCACATATGGACACTTGCAGGACTTGGGGCAAGGTTCTGAGGAGCCAGGCATTTCACTGTTCCTGACCAGAAGCTTAGTCCAACTGGCCTGGCTGGGCCCAGACAGCCCCTGGTGGTTGGAGTCTGTGGGAGATCGGTGGGTCCTGAGGCTGTTCAAGTGCCGCCACCTGGATGTGGCCAAGGTTTGTGGATGTCATGTGCTGTATGACTCCTGCTAACGTTTCTCCCCTCTCTGCATGTCTGATCTCGCACCCCGTGTAGGCATGACGAGTATTCTGATGTCAGCCATTGGACTCCCTGTGTGTCTTAGCCGCGCACCCCAGCCCACCAGCCCTCCCGCCTCCTGTCTGGCCTCTAAAAGTCACAGCTCAGTTAAGAGATTGAGGAAAATGTCCGTGAAAGGTAGTTCCTACTCACAAATCCTCTCTGGCCTCTGCTAAGCCTCCTCCAAGTCTTGCTGCTTCTGACTGTCCCGCATCGAGCCTCTTCTCTGGACCCCCATGGTCCTTCTCTGCTTCCTTTCCCTGCTGGGGGATTGGCTCAGTGGCCCTTCTCCCTGCCCTGGGCAGCAGAAGCAGAGGTGGCCCCCTGGGAATCCACTTTCTGAGTAAGACCAGGTCCTGTTTTTCTGGCACAGTTGGAATGAGAGGGCTTGTCTTGAGGCCTCTGTGACTTTGTGAACACACAGGTGTGGCAGAGGCCTGGCTCAGGATGAGGGGGTGACTGTCTCTTCCACTAGGACCAATGTGTGCTTCAGGAAAGGCCTTTAGCCCACGTAGGGCTACTTAGTCTCTTGTGGTCACTGCTCACCCAGGGAGGAAGGGTTTCAGAACCATGGGAGATGTAGAGTTTTAACAGGACTGTGTGGCGGGGTCTGTGGGTGGTACATTCTGAAACTGCTGTTTGTGAAGCCAGCTGTGCCCTGTCATCGTGCGGACAGCCTGCGAGCCGGGAGTCCAGCTTTGGCTCAGCCCCTGCTGCATTTCGGTTTCAGCTCCTGTGCTCGGCAGCTTTGTGATCTCACCCGTGTCACTCTTCACGCACCGTGCTTCCTACTCAGCAGATTGGCGTGGGAGGGAAAGGACGAACACAGGTGGGGCTGCTCTCGTCATGGGCACCGTCACTGCACCGGAGGGAGGCCCACCCAGACCCCCTCCCAGCCCCAGCAGTCAGGGCGGCCCTTGGAGCCCCTGGCCTGGGCGGAAGAGATGGACTCTGGGCAGAGCCGGCCTCCAGCCACCTGAGCCTTTTGAGCTTATCCGGGGTGGGGGTGGGGGTGGGGTGGGGCCTATGCTCACCAGAGACCCATTGACCTTTCAGACCCTCTGGGGTTGATGGCCACTGACTGGCCCCCTTTGAGGAAAGTGCTCACAGAAAGCTGGACTCACCAGAGATGGGCCAGGAACTGGCCTCAGCAGATGGTGCCTGGTGTCCATCTGGAGACTGACTTGTGGTCTCCAATCTCTGTTCATTCTGAGGAGAGTCCCAGCCACCCAGTGCCAGTGGTCATTGTGCTTTAGCCTGGTCACTGGCTTTCTCACCACAGTGACCAGAGTTGGGGTTCTAGAAGAATGTATTTGGGGAGTGTGGAGGTGGGAATAGTGTGGGCATGTGTGTGTGTATATGGGGAGGGTAGTAAAGGCAGAATGTGGGGATGTGTGTTATTACGGGGTGTGATACAGGTGTGTGCGTGTGTATTTGGTAGATTTGTGAATGGGTGCGTGTACAGAGGTGGTGTTGGGGGGGTATTTGTATATATGGGAGGGTGTTGTGGGGCATCTGATACTTCTTTATGTCCATTACCACCTTGGTCAGTGTGAGGCCTCCCCATTTTAGATGAAGGGTTTGGTCACATGATTTGGTGCTGTCGGTGAGCACCAACCACTGCTCTGCTCCAGGCCTTCTCTGGTCTAGAGGGAGCTCAGCCATTGAGCCTTTGGCCTGAAGTCTCACAGCGCAGGCTGGTGACTTTAAGTTTGGGTTAAAATGAAAGTCAGCAATGACCTTGTGGCAGGATGAGGCGCTCCAAGGGTGGCTTTCTCAGGCATGCTGGGCTCTGACCTCTCCTTGGCTCCTGCACAGGTTTTGCCGCCTTCCTCTGGTCCTGCTGTTGCCCCTCCTGGAGAAAGCCCAGCTCTCTCTGGGGTGGGGCCTGTTCAGTGCAGGACCTACCCGCCCAGATTCATGCCTGAGTAGTATGCAGAGGAGCAGGGTAGGCAGGGAGTCCTTCCTACTACATCTCCGCTGCTTCCAGCTGTTGCTCATGCTGGGAGCGGAAGAGGCATGTAACTGACCCACAGTCCAGGGACAGGTATGAGAAGACTACAGTTTACCACCATTGTCAGAGTGATCTTTCTCTGCAGTGAGCAGGCACAGTGAGCGCTATGCACTCAGCTAGTAAAATTTCTCTTAATGAGACATTCGTGCAGAATGATGAAAGTTGAATAAAGTAACACTGCCAGAGTATGCAACTGAATAGTTCTTTTTGGAAACTGCAGTTTGACAATTTTGTGTCTTCCCAGGAACCGGGGTCTAGTTTCCTGACTAACTGTGCCCAGGGACGAGGCTGGGCCCACCACTGGCTCCTGGGGGCTGTGACTGCTGCTTGCCTTCCCCAGCGCTCCTGGCCTGGGCTGGATGGGCCTCCAGTGGGGGGGCCCACAGAGAGCTTTCGCCAGTCAGAGCTCTGGAGTATTCCTTGTCTGGCATCTCTTGCACACTAACCCTCCCTTCTCAACCCTCTAACATCTCTCGTGGCAACTTGGACTTTCCTTGGCCTCCTTCCTCTCTGATTTCAGTATCTCCAGTTAGTACTCCTTGGAACACCAGTTATGTTCTTCTGTCTTCTAGGAGTGACCACAAAGCCAGAGCCAGAGCAGGTGATAAAAAACTACACTGAAGAGCTGAAAACGCCCCCAGATGAGGTATGTGTCATGGGCAGTAGGTTGCTTTGGAAACGAGGGGTAACTCCAGATGAGGAGCACACTCACCTGTCCTGATGGAAGGCTACTTCCCCAGGTGCCGCTGAGTGCCAGGCGCCAGGCCTGGACCCTTGGGTTTAACCTCTCAGTCTCCCGTAGGAGGCAGGCATTGCTGAGACGCTTCAGCCATGGCGTCTGAGACCCACAATTCCCATCTTAACTCTGCCGCTAGCGAGCTGTGGTCCCAAGCAAAGCTTCTCTCACACAGGCCTCTGCCTCCCCTGCACCCTGTGCTGTCCAGGCCAAGTGTCCTGGAAACACGAGACTGAAGAGCCTGCCTCCCTCCCTGTGCTGACACTGGGGCAGGTCGAAGTGGAAGGACCTTGTCCAGGTGGCAGAACTGTGCTTTGCTGCTGTGGTGATAGCACCTGCTAGAACCCCGTGTCGTGTCAGCTTCGGTAGGACCTGAATTGCTGCTGGCCAGTGTGGGGGACTATAGGGCCACTTTACTCCAGCTCGAGACCAGGAGAATCTAGAGCAGGTGGGTTAAGCTCATTCGGCCGGCACAGAAGCAGTCTTCACTTGTCTCTCTTGTTCAAGTCTAGCACTTAAGAAAAATCTGGTTGGCAGAGGTTTGAACAAAACCTTGGCTGTCATGCTCAGATCCCCCAGGCTTCCTCAAGTCCTGTTTGTCCTCCCACTTGATAGCACTTAATCTGCTTCTTTCTCTGGACCCCTGTGTTCACCCAGCACAGCTGGGCAGCTGTGCCTCAAAAGGCTCCTCACCGGGCCGGCATCTACACAGGTAACAGCAGTGACCGTGAGGGCACCCCCTGCTTAATGCCCCTCAGTGGGCCCCTGACAGGGAAGCTAAAACTCTGACTTTGGAGCCTGGTGACCAGATCTTCCAGAATCTAGTCCTCTCCCCTGTGTCTTCTCATCTCCTATGCCCCTTCCCCCCTGCCCTCTGTAGGTGCCAGTGTTCCTCCTCAGGTTACTATTTCATGCTTCAGAACATTCTTTCCTCTACCTGGAGCGCTGTTCCACGCTTGTCCACCTGACAGGCCTTCTCTTGTGGAGCCAGCTCTGCGGCGCCTCCTGCGCTTTGCTCCCTGCTGCCCGTGTCTGTGCTGCTCCGGCAGTGGCCCGCACGCAGGGCTGCCTGTCACGCCTCTTCACTCAGTCCTTGGAGGACACAGCTCACTGTGACTCATCTGTGTTCCCAGGCTCAGGAACTGACTGTTGAATTGACTTTGACTGTAATTCCAGCATTTCAGCAAACGAAGGCCTTTTCCTAGGAGACTCGTCTTGCTGGGCACAGCCGGCCGTTGACGAGCGTTCTCTGTTTGGTCCCCTCCAGGACTGCATCATCTGCATGGAGAAGCTGTCTGCGGTGTCAGGGTACAGTGATGTGGCTGACAGCAAGGCCATTGGTCCCGTGACCGTGGGCCGCCTTGCCAGGTGCAGCCATGCCTTCCACCTGCTCTGCCTGCTGGCCATGTACTGCAGCGGGAACAAGGTGCCCATGCCACTGGCCCAGGGTGGGGGCTGCCACGTGAGGATCTGGGGCAGGCTTGGAGGCAGCCCCGAGAGGCTCCTAGCCCTTGCCCCCCCGGGTGGGGGTCAGCAGCTGGGGTGGCATACGACGCCTGACTGCTCCTCTTTCAGTGGAGTTTAGTCAGAATGGACAGGGCTGGGGGTGCAGAGAACGGAGTCACGCGGCAGGCTGTTAGGCCGCTTTGTATCCCCCACTGGTGTCCCTGTGCCACCCTGTACTAGCCAGGGTGCCAGCATCACTAGGTAATCTGGTAGAGGGTTTTGTTTGATTTTAAATGTGATTATTCTGTAGAGATTTACTCAAACCTGACTTCCCTCCCTGATACCAGTCTCTAGCTACTTCACCCATTAATGAAAATGTCTTCATGAGTTTCCAGTGCAAAGCTTGCCTTTCAAAGGAAGTGATTGGAATTGAATTTCTGTGAGGGGAGGTGGCCTGAGGTTCCTGTGGTGACAGGACCCACTCCCTGTCCCTGCTGATGACAGCAGTTGACCGACTTCCTGGTGGGCCTCTTTCCCATTTAGAAGGCAGGTGGTTGTGCTTCCGTGGTCTCTCACAACTGCTGGCTCAGTCTACATTATGCCTTGTCTCAGGATGGAAGTTTGCAGTGTCCAGCCTGCAAAACCATCTATGGAGAGAAAACTGGGACCCAACCCAGGGGGAAGATGGATGTGTTCCAGTTCCAAGTTTCCCTCCCTGGCCATGAGGACTGCGGAACAATACTCATAGTTTACAACATTCCCAGTGGCATTCAGGTAAGGGACCCTGTTCCCTGTGAGAATTCCCAGACTGCTAGGCTCGGTTTCCCAGAAACAGGAGACACTAGTGCTGGGGCCTAGGAGTAATCTCTTAGAGCTGTGGAGGCAGAGAGGTGGCCCTCGGTTCTTTCCTGAAGGGAGGGCTTCCTGGAGGTGGAGACATCCTAACTGAACTTCTTCTTGGCAGAAGACCACATTTGTAAGCAGGAAGAACTATGTGTTAAGGGCAAGAACTCTTTGTTAGGGGCTGGATAAGTGGGCAGCCCCATGACAGCTTCCTGGGGCAGAGTCGGGGTCGGGAGGACTCCTGTCCTTGAGAGATACAGGGCTAGGTTAGGCAGCAGGGCCAGATCTCTGTAACATAACCACTTGCAACTCCATGTTCCACTCACCTGTGGCTTCACTCCCATCTGGAATGTTTTCTAAATTTGACTGTCCTGCGAAAGAAGTATAGGGAAACCAGGCAAGAGCATATGATTCAGCAAAACAGAGGGCTGTCCTGTCTAGTGCCAGGCTTTAGCAGGGCACCTCAGGAACCAGAGGGAGTTCCTCTCTGGCACTCTCATTCCTGAGGTCTGTGTTCTTTCTTCAGGGCCCAGAACACCCCAACCCTGGAAAGCCATTCACCGCCAGAGGGTTTCCTCGCCAGTGCTACCTTCCTGACAATGCCCAGGGGCGCAAGGTAAAGGTCTGGCCGCTGACTGTGGGGAGGGCCCCTGGGCCAGTGGGACTGCACCTGGCTGCCAAGTGGAATGCCAGGCGGAAGGGTGGGTGCGGCTGGCCTGGCACTGGAGACCTGGTGACCACACTCACATCTCCCCCTGTGCACCTTCTTACTGCTGCAGGGGTTGGGGGGTGGTCCCTGGGGACTGACTGGGGCATTACCGGTTCTTCTGGAGGCCTCTATGGGTCAGGCAGCCTCAGGTGCCGGGGATACAAGGAAATAGGATCTGGTGTGCCCAGCACTCACTGGCTATTGGGTTGGGTCATGTGCTTTTCAGTCAGGTGAGCTGGGGGCTGCCTTTGCACTCACACCTGAGTTAAGACTTTCCAACTTTTGAGAAGGCAGGGAAGAACATTCCAGAGAAAACAGCTAACTTTTGACTTGGAAATGGAAATGGCTCCGGTGTGAAAGAGGAAGGACCAGGCCTGTGGGTGGAGTGAAGGCAGCTCATTGTGGGAACAGGGCTTTTTCTTTTAAGTAATAGTTTATTTTTACATCATTTTGTGCCTTTTTCCATCTCAGTTGTAATCCCCGTGGGCTTCCCATCACCAGATCACCCATGTGCCATCACCATAGTCCAGTGCACTTCCCCCTCGCCCCCCATTTTTGATCCCGTTCTCCACTCCACCCCTAGAACAGAGCTTTTTAAGAGCACTCTGTCAGTCCAGGAGCAAGAGCTGCTGATTGGGTTTGAAAATCTCCCTTGGGCTGCAGGGCCACAGGTGGCCTGGTGGAGAGGTGGAGAGCAGAAAGGAGGAGGGAGGAGCTTGCCTAAGGTGTTTTCAGAAGTGGGGCGGAACCAAGATGGCTTGGGGTTTGGCTGGAGGAGCTGGCAGCATGCTGAGGTGAGAGGCCTGCACATGGGAGGCAAGACAAGTCACAGGCAAGTCAGGGGATGTCCTGCCAGGCTATTAGGGTGGCAGTTGGGGTTCCAGGGAGTCAGAGCTGGAGTTCAAGGCTGAGGACCCTCACTGATGGGGTTTCAGGCCCAGGGGCTATAGATGAGATCTTCTAGCAGGAATTAAAGTGGAGAGAGAATGACCCCACACCCCAGTCCTGCCCACGGTTAGCAGCGCAGGTGTATGGATGCGAGGTGAGTGCCCAGTGCTACACTGCCCACCGCTGCTATCTGGCGGATGCTTGTGGCTGCTGTCCCTGACCTCCGGGCAATCCTCACCTCCACAGCAGTCTTACATGGGGGGACAGTGGATGCCCCCACCCTCTGCTCCAGGGGTGAAAGCCAAAGAAGACACAGCCAGCATATTCACCGACCTTCCCTTTCTTCCTCCTCTCCTTTTCCATCCTCTCCTCCTCTTCCAACACTGCCACTCGCCGCCACCACCACTGCCAGGTTCTGGAACTGCTGAAGGTGGCCTGGAAGAGGAGACTCATATTCACAGTGGGGACATCTAGTACCACGGGCGAGACGGACACAGTGGTGTGGAACGAGATCCACCACAAGACAGAGATGGACCGAAATGTCACAGGTCATGGCTACCCTGACCCCAACTACCTGCAGAACGTTCTGGCAGAGCTGGCCGCTCAGGGGGTAACAGAGGACTGCCTGGAGCAGCAGTGACTACCTGGCTGGCCCCGTTCCCCACTGTCATGCTTGCCTCTGGCACCACCAGGGCAGGGCTGCCCCTGGGATGGGCCGGCGGGAAGGTGCCTTTTGTGAGGGGTTGGGATGTTTGTCAGGGACACAGGCACGCACCACTGAAAGCTGGAGCTTCTCCTGCCTGCCTTTCCTCCACCGCCCCCTTCAGGCCTAGATCTTGTGGGAACTGGGCAAGACTAGGGAGTTGTACTTGGGCTTAAGAGCAGCTACCTCAGTCACAGCCTTCTGTCTTCAGTGGGCGGCCTGGGCCCTCAGTGCCGGGGGCCTGGCGTGGGGCCAGGAGAAACTGCTCCCTCCCCAGCCAGGGGCAGGTTTGGGTCTGGATCAGCTTCTTATACCTCAGATGTTCTGTTTGCAATAAATGCCCTCTAGCCAAAGTCACCAGTCCCTGGTGTGTCTGTCAGTGGAGACTGTGTTGGATCCAGGTTGTGTGTGTGAGAGGGAACTGGGGTACATGTTCTCTGGGGTGTGTCTGTGATCTGGTGTGTGAAGGCCAGCACACGCATATCCTGCTACATTGGAGCAGGAAGGGGGCCTCATGGCTGCCCACTTGACCCATTTCCTAAATGAAGTTGTGGCTGTGGTGAGGGTCACAGAGCCCTGGGCACTGACTTGAGCTGCTCCCACCTCTACCCCCATCTCCCCTGCGGTTCCTCTGGCCTCCCCAGGGGTCTGGTCTATATTGGTCTAGATAGTGCCACATGGACCGGAAGCACCTCTCTCCATTTCGCAGCTGGAGGAATTCAGGTTCCAGGCTTGGGTGGAGTTAAGGCTGGAAGCCGAGCTGGGACTGTCTGAGGCCATCCTCAAAGCCGTCGTTCTCGACCCTTCAGAAAGAGGATCAAGTACTCTCAGATTTGCTTTCTGCCTGGGGCTGGAGGGACACAGGGCCAAGTTATGCCTGGACCCTCTCTCCATAAGAGAAAAAACTAAAAATTCTATTTTATGATTTATTGGTATAAAGGTGACTGTAAGAGTTTTTTTCTTTTTGCTCATCTAAATTTTCCTTCTGATTCCAAAAGAAACTAAAATGTTGTGGCTTCTGGGCACCGTGCCCACTCTACCTCCCTAAGGAGGTAGGCAGGTCTAGATAGGAACCTCACTGGGTCCCACCATGAGATATGATACTGACAGCACAGGAGTTGGGGTGCAACCCTGGGCCCCACCACCGTTGGCTCAGTTAAAGTCTGGCAAGAATCAGAACAGGAAACATTTGCAGGTTGTGCACCTGATAAGGCTCTGATATCCACAATGCAGAAAGGACTCTAATTCAGCAAAATGAAAAATGGGTAAAGCACTCAAACAGCTTCTCCTAAAGAAGACTTACAAATGGCTGACAAGCACAAGCAAACTGCGGGGTGTCGTCAGGGAAGCACAAAACCTCAGCAATACCACTTTACACTCAGGGTAGCTATTACTGAAAAAGAAAGGAAAGTAGATGGTTAGGATGTGGGGAGGTCGGAACCCTCCCCCAGGCACAGAGAATGCGAAACAGCTACTTCTTCGGTGGTTCTGCAGAAAATAGCCATCATGTGACTCAGCAATTCCGCTTCTAGGTACACATCCTAAAAACATGTCCTCACACAAACTTGTACCAAATATTCACCCCAAAGTTACTCATAATAACCCAAAAGGGGAAACAGCCCAAATCCATCAGCTGGTGAGTGGATAAACAAGATGTGGTGCATCCAGACAGTGGAATATTCCACCAGAAAGGGAAAGGCTTACACACGGGCACATGCAGGCAGAGGAGCCAGACAGACAGGACACATAGTGTGGTTCCATTTACCCGGATGTCTAGACCAGCAGGCAAGTCCGCAGAGGCGGAAAGTAGGCAAGTCGCTGCTGGGAGGGGGTGGGGGGGGAGTGGCTTCCTGGGTAACAGTTTCCTTCTGGGGTGATGAAAAGGTCTGGAACTAGTGGTGATGGTTGCAGGGTCTTGTGAGTAAACCACAGAGCTGTTTGCAGACTTGAAGAGGATGGATCTTAGTGATGCAAGTTTAGAGTAGAACACTAGGATGGATCTTCCCCAAGGTCAGAAACCAGAGTGGGGCTACAACTGATTAACGCACCATTAGCATGGCCATGGGGGTCCACAGGACAGAAATAAGGTGGGGCTGTGGCAAGTGGTGGGTCATTATAAAGAGGAGCTCCAGCCTTTGTCCGATGCCAGTCAGAACTCAGTCGCGAAAAATTCCACAATAGATAAAATCCCCAAAGCAATGAATCTTCCCCCCAAGGAACACTACAAAAGGATACCCCTTGCTCTGGCGAAATGCAGACCTTGCCATACGCTGCCCACCTGTGCCCCTTTCAAACGCAGCTCCTTGCTCTTTGTCTCTGCAGTTACTCTCCTTAATAGAACTGCAGTCTGTCTCTGAATGGGGGCTCTGCTGAAATGGTTCTCAGAGGAACCCAAGAATCACACTTGATGGAACCCCAGCACAAGGGCATGTGAATATCTTATTTTAAAGAGAACCAAGGGGAGAATGTAAAGGCAAGGGCTGTCCATTGCAAGGGTGGGCAATCCTGGCTCTGACTCCAAGTTCTAGGGTGAAGGAAAGCAGAAGTGGGAGAGGGTGTGGCCTTGCACAGGGCGGGCAGCACACAGCTGGCAGCAGGCCAGGATGCCTTGATGGGGCTGGAGCTGGACAGGGTGGGGCCGCCTGCTCGGCTGCAGCTCCCTGGGTAGGGACGGAAGGTCACTCACTGGGCGGCTCCTGGCACTTGGGGTACAGGAATCCCAGGCATGCAGCCCTGAGCTGTGGGGCCCATCGGCATGGGAGTGCAATGGCCCCTGTCCCTCAGCTCTGGGACCTGCCCCCCAACTAGAACCCCAGCCAGCCAGTGCCCTCCCAGAGGTGGGCTGGGCTGGGGGAGGAGAAGGTAAACTTACATTTTCAGGTCTTTCCAGCTTTTGACCAGCCTGACTAACCAGCTCCTCCAGGCCCAAGGTGTTGGGGGAGGGGTGCAGCAGGAGGTGGCCAAGCTCACTGTGGCTGTGGAAGAAGGCCATCATGGGGTTGCCCCTGAGGTGGCCTCTGCCGTGGATGCTGCTCCCTGTGGTGGTACTGGCCTGGTCCCAGCTCTGCAGGAGCCTGGGTGAGTGGGAGTCCCACGATGGATGGACTTAAGGGGCTGGGGCACCTGCTGCAGTGATTGAGCCTGGGAACCCAACCCATCAGATTGGGAGGGGCAGCCCAGGGGCATCGGCCCCAGGGCCCTCACCCTGTCTCCATGGCTGCAGAGCTGATCCCCTACACGCCACAGATAACGGCCTGGGACCTGGAAGGGAAGGTCACAGCCTCCACGTTCTCCCTGGAGCAGCCGCGCTGTGTCCTGGACAGACATGCCAGTGCTGCCGACACCATCTGGCTGGTAGTGGCCTTCAGCAACGGTGAGTCTTCACCTCACCGTCAGGTCTGGGTGGGGTAGGACTGAGGGTCTGAGCAGTCTCTCACTGTCAGCTGGGCGTGGGATTTATCTAAGGGAATTTATCCTGAGGGAATTCCCTTGGGAGATCCTGAGCTTCATCCTGAGCAATTCTACAGGGTGACCAATTGTACTTTGTCTAGAGGGGCTGTCTGGACCCTGAGGCATGGAAGGCCGGGGTTGGACCCAGCCCTACCTTCCTTCCCTCCCCCAGCCTCCACGGGATTCCAGAACCCACGGACGCTGGCCGAGATACCAACATACCCGCAGCTACGGATCTATGGCCACTATATGACCATGCCACTGTCCCTGGACCAGCTGCCCTGTGAGGACCGAGTGCGTGGTGGCAGGATTGCCCCCGTGCTGCGGGTGGGCAATGACCCCAGCTGCCTTCCTGACCAGTCACCCTTCTGCAACGCGCCTCTCCCTGGCCCAGGCCCTTACAGGTGGGTCATCGTCTGGAGGCTAGGATGAGGGCTGTGCTGGGAGAGGCAGGGCTTGGGGGCCAGGGCTGTCCCTTATCATGGCTTTGTCCTCTGCCCTTCTTAGCAGCCACTTTACAAGCCTTAGCTTCCTCTGTGGGTCGGGCCATCATCCCAGCTCCGGGACAGAAGCCAGCAAGGTCTGGCGCTGGCGGGGAGGGTGTCTGTAGGCCCAGCGTATGGGGCTGCTGGGATGTAAACCTGGGGCCCACTGGTCCCTCCCATGGGTGGATCTGGTGGGAAACAGCCTGGGGATCCAGTCAGGAGGGCATGAAGTAAGAAAGCAGGAGAGAAGACTCCCTTGCTGAGATGAGGAAACTCAGGTGAGAAAACTGAGGCACAGAACATTAAGTGGTGCATCACGGTCAGAACGCAGCTGGGTGGGAGAGCGCAAGTTCAGAACAGGGCTGCTCAGACCAGGGTAGGTGTCCTCGAGCACCAAACCCAGCTGGCAGAACCAGCTCCCCATCCACCCACCTCCCCGACCTCTCACCTAGCCTTGCCTGCGGCCATGCCCTCGCTCGGCCTCCAGGGGCACCTCCTGCCCCACCCCTGTCAGCCACTGGAGCCGACTGCCTCCCTGACCGCTGGCCCAGAAACTGTCCAGAGACCTCCCCCTGCACAGGTATAACCGGAGCCTGTCCTAACCATCTTGGTACCCCGACCACACCCCTCTCTGGGGCTCTACCCTGGATCTGGCCCTGAGTGGGGTGCTTCCACAGCCCCCACAGACTCCAGGCAGTCATGGGTCTCCTCTGGGAGGCCTGGGGCCCCCGAAACCAGAAGGAGTGTCTGGAGGTGGGCAGCTCTGATGAACTGGGGCAACTGATAGGGTCACTGTAACCTGAGAGGCCTCAGAGGGCCCTCAGCAGGGCCAGCCAGCAGTGGTCACTCTGCCGAGGGCAGCGAAACCTCACCACTCCACCTCTCTCTAGGGTGAAGTTTCTTCTTATGGATGCCAAGGGCTCACCCCAGGCCGAGACGAGGTGGTCCACTCCCATCACTCTGCATCTAGGTAGGCTGGGAGAGGGGCACTGGCCCTACTATGCTTCTGTGCGGTCAGCCTCTGCAAAATGGCCATGCGCAGCTGCCCCTTACCCTGCTGCCATAGAACTGGGGACCTGGAGGTAGTGTCAAGTCGAGGCTGCCCCTATAATAGAACTTTACACTGGGCAGGGGGCACCCAGCCTCCTCGGCACAGGCACTGGCTCCATCCATCCGCAAATGTCTGTTTGCCAGGCCTTGGGTGTCCAGGCCATGGAGAAAAACAGCCCTTCCCCTCCTCCAGGGAGTCAGCCCTGTGCCAGGCACTGCCAGATGGGAGGAGAAGGGGCTGTGACTTCTGTGGGTCTGTTCTCTTTAAGGCCCAGAGGTTCCCAGTGACTTACCAGGTCAGAGTGCCCGGGGTGGGGGGTGAAGGGAGGCTTGGGGTCTGAAGCCCTTGAACAGCAGGCCCCAGGGAGCAGGGCAGCAACATGGTTGGTTTAGACATCTGTCTGCAGGCATAGGGGTGAATAGTCTGGAAGGTGAGACCATGGTAGAAGCCGGAGCAAAGTGCGGTCTCATGGCTGACATGGTGGTTGGGTGTTTCAGGAGGCTGCCTGGGAACATGAGGCAGCCGGCCTTTGTGCACTCATGGGTGGAGGGGGACTGCCCTGCATCCCATGTCAGCCTCTGAGCAGCCACTGTGATGTAGGGAAGTCCCCACACTCCATCGACACTTGGCCAGGACGGCGAAGTGGGGACATGATCGTCATTGCCTCCATTCTCTCCTCTCTGGCTGGCCTCCTGCTCCTGGCCTTCCTGGCAGCCTCCACCACGCGCTTGTGAGTGTCAGCACCCCCCTGAGCCCCTGGGAGGTTTTCTGGTAGGTTCAGGGAAGGAGCACCATGCTCTGCCCCATCAGGAGGTCTGGCGTAGGCCCTCTCTCCTCAGACCTCGTCTTCTCTCCAGAATGCCCTCTGTCATTTCAGAGAATGGACACCAGGGTAGTCAGGGTGGCCACCTGGAGAAGATAGGCCTCTGGCTGGCTCTAGAAGGGCAGAAGAGGAGAGCAGAGGAGAGGAGGGCCGGGGAGGGGGAGAAGGCCCTGAATTGGCAGCCTGCCCACCCAGCAGGGACTCAGCCCCTCCTCTTCTCCCTGTCCAGCTCAAGCCTATGGTGGCCTGAGGAGGTCCCGGAACAGCTTCGGATCGGCTCCTTCATGGGGAAGCGCTACATGACCCACCACATCCCGCCCAGTGAAGCCGCCACTCTGCCTGTGGGCTGCGAGCCTGGCCTGGACCCCCTTCCCAGCCTCAGCCCTTAGCCTTATCTGTGCCTGGGGCTGGGGCAGTAGGGTGTATATGGGGGAGGGGGAGGGTAAGCCCTTGCACCCCACACCCCTCCCCAGTGCACCAGTGGCCTGGCCTTGGGCTTTCCCACTCCTACCTCTCTAGGAAACCAATGTTGCACTCAGGAGGGTTTGGGGAGGGGTGTGGTCAGGCTGGTTATGGTCCCCCACCTCTGCCTCTGCTCTGTGCTGCCTGGCTTCCTGCAAGCAAACTGGAGGCATGTGGAGAGGCCACCCTAATGGAAGTTTCCAGGTCCCAGGATGAGGCCTGCAGGGGGTCTTGCCTCTGTCCTGCACCAGCGAACTGGGCTGATCCAGCATGGGGTATACGAGACCTGAGCCTCCCTGGCCCGCCTGTGTCAGAGGCACCTCCACTGTCCTTGGGCACAGCTCTCTGTCTCTGGCCACCATTTTCCACCCCCATGCACATACAGATGGCTCACTCATTCACTCACATTCATCAAGCACCTGCTGTGTGCCACACTGTTAAGAGGCCTCCAGCATAGTCCTCACCTTGGGAATCTCACAGCCCTGGGCCTCAGGTGATCACTGTCCAGATGGGACCTGTGACTTTGGGGAGGCTGTCACACCCTCCCATTGTCACATGCCGCCAATATCACACCAGCCACCACAGTGGGCACTCTGGGGTCCGGAGCCCCCCACCACTAGGGAAGACAGATCAGACTACCCCTCGCCAGCGTCCGTGAGGCCCCTAAGCCATAGTTCTCATTTTGGCCACATGGGGGGGCTGCAGCGCTGCAGCCACATGACCCATGCGCATGCGCACTGCTCTTCACAGACCAGAGGGTCGCTGTTGGCGTGAGCTCCCGCTGGGTGATGACCTGATGTCTTAAGGCCTTCCCTACTCAGCGGGGTCTCTGGAGGTCAGTCCCTAACCTCACCTCTGTCAAAACAGTTATGCCTCCCTCTGAGCACCTACTGTGTGCCGTTTAATCTGCACAGCTGCCGGCATTTTCTGCGTGGGGAAGCAGAGGCTTGGCGACCAGTGTGTCAATCTTTGTCCACTGACCCCCAGCACCAGGCTATTAGGACCCTGCAACTTTACACGGCCCCCACCCTCTTTGGAAGTAAATAAATGGAATCTGACTCCTTTCGCAGATTGGTGCCCATGATGTCTGGGGAGAGGAGTTTTTTACATGCAGGTTCAGCCCCAAGGGCTACGCTGAGCCTGTCCCCCTGAGGGCTAGCCCTAATTGTCCTTTGAAGTTGCCCCATCTCCTGATGGACCTCAGAGAAGCCCACTGATGTTGCAGGGCCAGGAAGCCCCCCAGTAACTGAGCTTCTGTGGATTTAGGAAGCTCCTTCCCAGGCAAACACTTCAGGAGAGTCTTTGCTTTCAGAACCCATGAAACACTGGTCACTGGTGGTCACTGGTGGTCACTCCCCAACCCTGCCAGCACCTCTGACCACCACAGACCCCCTCTAGATATGGACAGAAGCAGATGCAGATGCAGTGAGCAGCCACCCTGGTGTCCGGGTGGACTCTGGGAGGGTCAGCCAGCCCCTTTGAGCACGTCCTTTTGAAATGCTGTTTTGGGGCCCAAGTCCCCTTGGTAACTGGGAATTGAAGGGGGCCTAGCCGCCATCACCATCACCCCACAGAGCCCTCTGCCTACTGTCCTGTCCAGACCCAGCTCTAGTGCTGGACCTGAGGACCTTGAAGTCTGGGATGCCTGGCTTGGGGTTTGTCCCAGGAGGGATATGGTGGGAGGAAGAGGGGCCCACTGGGGGTAGCTGAATGAAAACATGAACAAGCCAACCCAGGGCCAGAGGATCAGCCAAGAGCAGGAGTTGCCCCAGGCTTTTGTGTGTCCTGGGGCCCCACAGCTGTCTGTTCCTTAGTGCTGGAACCTGCTAACTAGTTGGGGCACAGCCCTAGTGATGCCCCGATTCCCCAACAACCCCTTTTCTGAACAGTCCCCAAAGGCGCCAAGGAGCTGCTCTCACCCACCACTGTACCGTGGGCTTGGCTGCTGAGTCGGACTGAGCACACCTCTGGTGGGGGGGTGAAGGCTGTGAAGCCCAGCTGGGGCTGCTGGGCGGATCCCCAGGAGGCAGGGCCCGTGGGGGTTCACAGGAGCGGCTTCTGGCTGAGTCTTGAGAGGCAAATGTCAGCCAGATAGAGGAAAAAGGGAGGAGGAGAGGGTACTTGGGGACACAGGTGTAAGCAGTCTTATCCTGCAACAGCACCAGGGTGTGGCGCAGGGACTGGGGACAGGGAGGCCGGCTTGGTCTTCCAGGCGGATGGAACTGGGAAGAGGGCTGGAAAGGCCACCATGGCTCCAGGATACTCAGGAGGTGATTGGGAAGCTGGGATTTCACTGATGTGGGAATGAGCCAGTTTCTGATTTGAGGATGGGGAGTGCATAAAAACAGGGTGTCTTATCTTTCCCTACCTGACTTCAGAGCAGATCCTCAGATTTCAGGCTCCTAGGGCATCATGTTAGGGGCTGGTGAGTGCCCCAAGGTCATCAACAAAGATGAAAGCCTGCGCTGGCCAGGGGAAGCTGGCCTGTGGCCCTCTGTCCTAGGCAGAGCTGGGCTTGCCGAGATGTCTCAGGATCCATGTGGAGAAGGCACTCGAGGCCAGCTCTCTTCCTCTGGGACCCAGGGAGTCATGCCAGGGCGTTCAGCTCCAGAGTTAGGGCGGGGGGGAGGGTCATCCACTGGCCCCCAGCCACGCAAGGGCCTTGCGCATAGCCGAGGTGGTGAGAGCCACAGAGAGGAGAATCTGCTTTTACAGTCTCCTTGGGACTGTGGCTGGGAAAGCGCCTCACATGAAAGTCATTGGCCCTTAACATAATTGCTCAGTGATTAAAAACAAGTTTATTGTTAAAGGGATAAACAGCGAGACTGGGGGGGGTGATGACTCGCAGATGAATCATCAAAGGAATCAAAACGCAGCAGCAGGTGGGGACCAGCCTCCCCCTCTGGGCTCTCTTTGTCCCTTGCTACCTCAGAGCCCTCCATTTCTCTCCAAGTTCCCTCCAGTGAGGCTGCCACCTTGGTCTCCTGCTGGAATGTCAGTCACTTCCCCTTGCTGGCCCTCCCATACTATATTTCTGACCCCACCCCTGTGCCTTTCCCAGCATCCTGGGTGGCCTGATGGTGCCTCTCAGCCTTGCTCACAAGCTCCAGAGACGTCATGCTGCAAGGACAGACTCCACATTCATCACCTTAGTCACAGACAAGACCCATCGCCTGCTCTCTGCATTCTGGGGGCCACAGGCCTGCAGCTACCCCCAGACCACCCCTCACAGGCCCTTTGCACTTGCTTTTCCCTCAGTGTGGAACTTTTCTCCACTTCCCTCCCCTTACTCTAGATCGTTCCTCGGTGCCACTGTAGCTTCTTTGGGGAAAGCTCTTCCCAACTGCTCAGTACTCCCAGAGGCCTATACTTTTCCTTCACAGTGTGTTTTCCATTTTCTAGTAGACATTTAAAATGGTGAACATTTGTATCTCCCCTACTAAACAGTGAAGCCAGGAGGGCAGAGACCATGTCTGGTTTGCTCCCAGGAAGGCCCAGAGCCAGCACAGTGCCTGGTTTCTAGTAGGTATTGAACAATTATTCATTGGCAGAATGTGTTACAAAAAGCAAATTTTTAAAAAAGATTTATTTGTGAATACAGATCTGGGGTACAGGCCAGAAGTGCAGGGGCAGTGAGAAGATTCACCAGAGACAGAATGGGGAGCAGAACAGGCAGATCAATGAAGTACACTGCTGAGGGGAGCAGCAGACAGGTCAGGAGAGGTCTGCCACGCCATGTGGGTCACCTCCTGGGGCAGGGATCGAACTCATGCTGAAATGACTTTAGCCTCGTAGTGCTGTGCTTTAACCCACTGCGCCACCTGGGAGGGCCCTTAATCCACTCTTGTTGGTATCCTTATAAGTAGAGATCAGGACATAGAGGCACCCAGGGATGCAGACAGATGTACAGACAAATGAACCCGTGAAAAAGTGGTAGGAGGGCGGCTGTCTGCAAGCGGACAAGAGAGGCCTCAAGGGAAAACCTTGATGCTGGACTCCTGGCCTCCAGGCTGACAAGTGAATGTTTGCTGTTGAAGTCACCCAGTCAGGGGCAGGGTGACTGCGCAGACAGACAGTCCACCCACCAGCATTAACAGAAGTGTGTCCGTCACCCTGCTGACCTTTAATGGGGGCTGGTAGGCAAGCAGTGGCAGTAGGGAAAGGCCGGCCGTGACATACCTGTTCACTGAGGCCTTCATAAAGGCCGGGAAGTGAGTTCCTCGGTCACTTGCTCACACTGGCATCTTGACCAAATGTTTTATCCCTGTAGCTAGAGGAACTAGAGGAAGATCCTGCAGTCCTTCCCCTCCCTTCTACCCAACCCCACCTCATGCCCCCACCCTGCCATCTCTAGTCCCAGCCTCAGTCCCTGACTCCTGGGAAACAAAACAGGACTTTAGGCTTCATCGGCTGGGTGAGCCCCACCAGGAAGCTCTGCCTACCTCCCTAGGCCTGTTTCTCCTCACAAAGTGAATGTTCAACCTAGAAGATCTCTATACTCATTTTGGCTCACATTTAGTCCCAGCTTCCCTGAAACCCCACTCCCTGTGGGTGAGGCAGGCTAGAGTTATCCACAGGAAAGAATGTGTTGCTCTGGACAACCATTCTTCTCCTGACTTCTCCCCCAGGGACTGAGAATGTCTTATTAATCATCCTGGCCTCTCCCGCCCAGCCTACAAGACCCCTCCCTGGGCTCCAAGGTGGAGGTGGCCTCCAGTCCCCACGAGTGTTTCATGGGAACTCTGGGTTCAGCTCTGACCCCAGCCCTGTGCCTGCAGCTCTGTCCCTATCTGAGTCCCACTTCCATGGGACAGGGCCAGTGGGAGGGCCCTTAGGGCAAGAGGCAGGATGGGGCTGGGCGTAGGGGACTGAGAGTGGACTCAGGCCTCAGAGCATCTTCTTCCCAGAGTCCTCTGCTGGCCTGAGCCTTGTTGGGACAACAGGGCAGCAGTAGGACCCCAGAGGAGGCATTTGGCCCAACCTGAGGAATAGGGGCACAAGGGGGACTTCCTGGAGGAGGTGGCCTCTGAGCTGGCACCTTTACTAAGAATGGGAGGGTGGGGAAGAGGGAATCAAGCATCACTGGGGATTCATTGAGAGACTTAGTTGACTGGGGTTGGGGGTGGGGGCTGAACTGGGGGAGGTCTAGAGCATGAGGTAAAAGCCATGGTTGGGGCAAAGCATGGAAGACACTGAAAGCCTCCCTGGGGAGCTAGGAAATGCAGGGCATGTTCAAGCGAGTGAGGGCAGACTGGGTCTCAGGACCTCAGTGGCTAACCAGGGAGAGACAGACAGGGAGTGGTGAACCGGCCAGGTGGCCTAATCTGGGCCTTGAGAACTATCTCCCATGAGCACCCCCAGCTGCCCCAGGGCCATGCACAGGGGGCTAGAGTGCCTGGTAGGACCCCCCCTTCCCTCCCACCCCAACACCACTGAAGCTGCCTGCTGGGCCCCCAGGCACCTGGCTTGGGGCAGAGAACTTCTCAGCTTCAGCAGACTGTGTCAAGCAAGGAACCTTCTTCCAGAGCTGGGGTGGAAAACAAAGTTAGGAGGCGCCTCTCACCTGGACCACTGCAGCAAGATCCTCATGAGGCACCCCTGTCAGGGATCGGCCCCAACAAGCTGTCAGAGGACAGAGCCTTTAGGTGGGAAGGCATCGTTGTGCTGAGATTCCAAAAGGGGGAAAGGGGAGTGGGCGTGAGGAAGACATGGGAGTTGGAGTTGGGTGCAAGTCTTCCTGCCCATTCTTTTTAGCAGGTCTTTACTTATACTGCTCAGCAAGTTGTTAGTTACAATAATGCATTAGGTAAGTTAATAAGAAATCAGCATAAAAGTTCTCAAGGAAGAGTTCCCTACGACCCAGCAATCCCACTCTTAGGTATCTACCCAAAAGACACAAAAACACTGATTGAAAAAGATACCTGCACCCCCATGTTTATTGCTGCTTTATTTACAATTGGAAAAACATGGAAGCTGCCCAAATGCCCAAAAGTAGATGACTGGATTAAAAAGATGTGGTGCATATATACAATGGAATATTACTCAGCAATCAAAAAAGAGAAACACATGTCTTTTGCAGCAACTTGGGTGGAGCTGGAAAAGATCATGAGATAAGCCAGAAAGAGAAAGAAAAATACTCATAGCAGGAGTATAATGGATCAGGCAAGAAATTAATAAAAATAATGAACAACCATATACCAGAGACATTTTGTGGGGGTGGAGTGGGGAATGGGATCAAAAACGGGGGGTTGGGGAGGGAAGTGTACGAGATTATGGTGATGGCACACGGGTGACATGGTGATGGGAAACCCGCGGGGATTACAATTGAGATAGGAAAAAAAATGTACAAAATGATGTAAAAATAAACTGTTATAAAATTAAAAAGAAGAAGAAGAAAAAAAAAAGTTCTCGAGGAAGAGGGGAACAATGTATCCTCTCCCTGACACTTTATGGCTTTATGGTATGCATTTTATGTATACTAGACTGTACACATTTGTGAGAACTTTCATGTATAAGGATGATTAACTATGACTTCAAAGGATAAGGGGTCTGGGAAAGGATGAGCTGTTAGCAAAGGATTTAGGGGTCCTAGGGAAGAAATAATTGTGTTAGCAGAGTCATCAGTGATTGTCTAAAGAGAAGCTAATGGCTAACTTAAGGCTAGCAGAGAGTGGTTAGTGTTTGTTTTAGGAAAAGGTTAATTAAGTCTAGCAGAGAGTAGTTTGTTTAAGAAAAGGGTAAATTAAGAGGAAGTCACATAGTCATGCATTAAGCAAAACCTGTGTCAATAATGTTAGGAAGTTGTCCATGAGTCCTTATGCCCTGGGAGTTTTATCAGAGGTTTGCTTTTTGTTTCAAAAGACCGGGAAGCCTCCCAGGAGTCTTGATGCTCTGGGGGCTCCTCTCTCTCCTGGAGCTTGCCTTTGTCTCCGAACACAGGGATTTCCTGCCCTGGGGTGGCTCTTACTTTGCCCTGGCCAGGTAGCCAATTTATGAAGCTAAGGCAAACCAGTTGCAAACTGATGGTTGCTCAGAATATTTTTGATATCATGATTATACAAAAAAGGGAAGTCGTAACATAAGTTAACAATGGAAATTCTGATTTTTCAGAGCTTTTCCCTTCCATCTGGAATTTGTCGGTTGACAGAAGTTGCATAGCTTGTGTCACACCCCAAAGCCCTTGCTTCCTGTAATGCGTTGACTCGTGTCCCACCCACCCATAAATCATATCTACCCAGAATCTATGAGTATGATCTTATTTGGAAATGGGGTCTTTGCAGTTGAGATCATACTGAGTGAGGATGGGGCCTAGACCCCACAGGACGAGTTTCCCTCTAAGAGGAGCATTCAGCCACAGACACTCAGATGGGAGTCACGCCCAGGACACCTAGCATGGCCACAGCCCTGAGGGAGTGTGGCTCTGACACCAGTCAGACTATTGGGCTCCAGACTGTGAGAAAAGAAACTTCCATTGTTTTAACAGAACAACAGTTGTGGGGGGTTATTACTGCAGCTTTGGGAGACTAGCCCATCCTCGCCCTGGTCTGTTCTCCCTGCAGTGGCCCAAGGGGTGCTGACCACTGTCTGTGCACTAACCTTTGGTGACACCTCCAGGGCCAGAGCCTATCCTGAGAATACCTACAGGCCCCATGACATCTCTGCTGCCCCTTGACCTCACCAATATCACCTCCTAGCCCCTTTCCTGTCCCTTAAGTAATCCCCTAAACACACTGATCCCAGCAATCCCACCACACAGGGTTGCTTCCTCCTCCGAGGGCTTGTGGATTGTTCCAGGCTGGGCACTTGCGTTTCCTCCATCCCTGGCCTCAGGTGGTAGCCCCGCCCCTCAGGCCCTCCCTCGAGCCTAGGCTGACTGTGGCTGGTTTGGCCACAGAAAGTGACTGCAGGGATGTGCGTGACTTCAGGCTTTATCCTTAGAGGCCTGCCAGCTCCTGTGTTTGTCCCCAGGATTCTCACTGCCATGTAGAGAAAATTAGGCTGAACTATTGAACTTAAAACTTAGAGAAGAAAGGAAGAAGGAAGAGGAGGAAGCACAGAAGGGAAGGAAGGGGGGTTGGAGAGTTCTAACAAGCCCTTCATTGTTCTAGAAGCTCAAACACAGGGCTGAAGCTGAGCTCCCAGGTAGATGAAGCTGCTTGAGTGACTCCAGCTAACTCCACATGGAACAGAACAGCTCAACTGGACCTGGCCCACCTACAGAATTATGGAGATGATAAACATGACTGTTTTAGGGCCATCCCCAGTGGTGGCACAGCCAATTAAAAGTGCAGTGCTATGAAACTATCTCAGTCATTGCAACATGAGTTTGATCCCCGGCCCCGGAGGTGACCCACATGGCACAGCCGACCTCTCCTGACCTGCTTGCTGCTCCCCTCAGCAATGTATTTCAATCTCTCTGTTCTGTTCTCCACTCTGTCTCTGGTGAATCCTCTCACCCCCACACACACCTCTGACCTGTACCCCATTTTTTGTATGCATAAAATAAATAAATCTTAAAAAAGATTGTTTTAGTCCTCAGAGTTTTGGGGCATTTGTTACATCAGGATAAACTGACCCCAGGGCCTTTGCACCTGCTGATTCCACTACCAACAGAATGTGTGTGTGTGGGGGGGGGGCTGTCTCATGGTTCTCCCTGTCCTGTTTCATTCAGTCTCTGTTCATACATCCCCTTGTAAGGGTTCCACAGTTTCCTTTAGTTCTGCTTTCGTGTTCTGTGAGCCTGTACACCACTTGATATTCTGTTATGCCTGTATTTGTTTCTTTACTGTCTGTCACTCCTAACCAGGATGTCAGACTTGGTTTTCACTCCATGAAGTACTTCTGAGCCTGGCATGGTATCTGGACAGAGCAGGGCCTCAGTGACAACTTGTTAAAGGACTGAATGTGCAAAGTGCCTGCATTCTTCCCAACGCCCACTTCCCTCTGTGGTCTGCCCATTGCTGGCACTCACATCAGTATTTGCCTGGCACAGGGTAGACCCTCAGTAAACAGTGCATCAGTTGCAATGACTGTGACAGCTAACAGGCCTCAGTTACTCATATTGAGTGACCAGTGTCCACGGGGTGGTGGACACACAGAGCAGGAAGGACCTGGTCCATAGTCAGGGACTCGGGTAAGCCAAGGTCACCTGCCTCTTGACCCTCAAATTATGAGATTTCACTGGAAGGAAGCATGTTTTTCCGATTCCAAGTACATGATTTTAACTAGACGGGGGGGGG
>NW_004567125.1:1011665-1023891 GCF_000260355.1 Condylura cristata | reverse complement strand
GGGGGTGGGCAGCAGCCTGCCATAGGGGTCCTATAGACGGGTCCCATAGACAGGTTCAGAGCCAGGCAGGGCCAGTGAACTGTGGGTCTTCTCCCCCAGCTTCTAGTGCAGACAGGTCTCTGTCAGATCCAGGCACGTGGCCAAGCGGCCAGCCTGGCGGAGGGACAGGATGGGTGCCTGCACATCCCTCCAGCAGACACAGCCCAGGCTGGAAAGTGAGCCCTGTTTCTACCAGGGAGGGTAGAGAAGAGTCCGAGTGTCTCCTTGGAAAAAGGGTGTGATGGTATCCAAGGAGCTGGAGCCTTGTTTGGTGACATGGGACTGGGGGCCTTCGAGAGCCTTTAGATGACTGACCCATGTGAGTGGCAGTGGGAGTCCCACACGCTCCCATGACTCAACCCAAAAGCTGATGGTGCGGAACAGCCCATTCCCAGGGCCTGGGCTCCAGCCCAAGCAGGACCTAGAGGTTGACATTCTTTCCACTCACACAATCCTGAGCCACTCCCTGAGACTCACTGCGGTCAGTCGAGGGCTCGCTCGCTATGGGGGGGGGGGGCAGGGGAAGCAGCCCTGACGGTCGGCTCTTCGGCCTGATGCTGAGCAGCAAGATGCAGCCCGCAGCACCCTGGGAAAACTCCACGCAAGGAAGAGTTCACAGAGCAAACAACTACGAACACAGCCTTCGTGCCAGAGCCTGGGCTTGGTGCCAGGCTTTGGGGGCTATTTGAAGTTCAGTTAGGAGTTCCATATATGTTCTGGCCCAAACTCGTTAAAGCCGAAAGCAACTGGCACAGAAAGGCCCCTCTGTGATTTAAAATTACCTTAGGTCCTGAACATCCTTTTGCATGCATCCTGCCCAGAGGGCACACAGCTGCTCTTTTCTGAACGTGTCTTTCTAGCAGGGGCATTATCTGTCTGGAAGCTGCACTGCACCAGGGCGGCCACTATTCTGGACACAACATCCTGTTTCCCCCTGCCCAAATACCAGTAACAATCCTATAAAATCCCCATTCCCTTTAGAAAAGGGTGACAGTGTTTGGAGCGAGTCTACGTCTTCTTGCTTGATGCAAGTAGTAGAACTCTACCACAAATCTCCCATCTGGCCTGGTCAATTGGCTGACATGTGCCAGGTAAACCCTTGAGGGAAGCCAGCTGTTATGTTGTGAGGAACATAGCAGCGTTTGGCAAGGGCAAAGTGGCGAGGGACTAAGGTCTCCTCCATGCAGCCCCGCACTGAGCCCTCAGGTGATGGCGGCGTCATGAGAGCCCCTGACCTGGAGCAGCCCAGCTGCGCTGCTTGCAGATCCCGGACCCTCAGAAACTCGGATACATGTTTGTTATTTATAGCTATTGGTTCTGGGGTAATTTGTTATGCAGGTCCAAGGGAAGACCACCCCCTTTCATTTGCCCTGTTTTCACCACACACAGAATCCTCGGCTTCACTCTGGCACCTGTCTGCCAGATGTGGGGACGCTTTCGTCACGCCAATCAATTCTGTAACATCAGCTGGGCAGTTTTACTCAATTCTAGCACCTGCTACCCAGATAGCTTCAGATCCCACAGGTTAAGGGGTCAGCCCCACAAAACTTCTCCCACTGCAGACACCAAAATTTGAGTTTGGGAATTCATTTGCTAGTGCAACTCACCAAACCAAGAAATGAGCTTACCTGCCAGACTACCTGTTTATCACAAAGAATATCAATGACAGCCTGCTGAAGAGAGGATGAACCTCCTAAGGCCAGGTCCAGAGCATCCTAAGCAGAGAGCTTCTGTTCTCTTGGACTTGGGGGTGTGACCCCCCACCCCCTTCCAGCAAGCAGATGCTTTCTTGTTCACCAAGCAGAGGCTCTAAGGCCCCGACCTTTTGAGTGTTTATGAAGGCCTGTCAGTAAATGAATTAATGAGGCTTTTTACACCACCAGCCTCTGTGGCTGTCACCTGCAGCCTTGATGGTGTTAATGCAGGAGGCGCTTGGGAGCGTGGCTGTGGGGCACGCATGCCTGCTTGTGGACACCTGGAGCATCGGTGTTAGTCTGCGCACTTGAGCCCCGGGGCCAGCGCTATCAGGCGGCGTCACTCAGACACGGACTGGCTAGCAGAGAGACACTGCTACTGGAGGAAGAGCTGCAGAGAGGCAAGACCACGAGGGAATGCCAGAGAGAGCCCTGAGAAAGTGTAGACGATTCACTGGGAGCTGGGGGTCTGCCAGCCTCGACCCCCGGGCCCCTTTCTGGCCCCTTCCTGTCCTGCCTCTCGTTGCCCCACTACAAGGCCTGACGTGAGCATGATTGGGTAAATTATCAGCCACTGGGGATGAACTCGACCTCCGGTCCCTCTCCCTTCACTGAAGATGGGAGGCCGAATACGCCACCCTTCTAACCACCTTGGTTCCCCTGGCAGCCAGCCCCCAACCCAGAGGCCTGTCTCCGCTGCCCTGGGGACTCTGCTGGGACAGAGAGCAAAGTGACAGCCAGGAGGCCGGAGCAGGACAGGGGTGGGATTGAGATGGGATGGAGCCAGAAAACAAAAACTGGGCTTTGTGCTGAGCAATAACAGATGTGCTGCAGACTGAGAAGGACACTTGACTGCTTTGCCGAGGCGCCTGCAGGCCCCAGGTGAGCCGGGTAAGCTGGGAAGAGCGGGGCTGAGCAGCTCTCCAGCAGGCCCCAGGGCTCAGAGGGGCCCTTGCTGCGACCTTCGCTTTTAGCTGCTTTAAAAGGTAGAAAGTAAGCTTATACCGAGAGTTATTCTATGAACCTATGTAAGCCCATGTTACATGAAATATTTGTAAGTATATATTGATTGTATCTATAGGTATTATTAAATAACAAAACCCTACCAGGTTAATTTTAAACACCTAGTTGGCTTTATGAGGGGTTTTGGAGCCTCAGGCAGCTGCAAAATGCTGTCAAGATGAAAGTTTGTTTTTTTAAAAGATTGCTTTATTTTTGCATACAGAACTGGGGTACAGGCCAGAGGTGCAGGGGCGGTGAGAGGCTTCACCAGAGACAGAGTGGGAGCAAAACAGGCAGACTGACTGAAACACACTGTGAGGGGGCGAGATGGGAGAGGTCTGATACGCCATGTGGGTGGGCTCCCTGGCCGATCGAACTCTGCTGAGTGGCTGTGGCCAGCTTCTTAGTGCTGTGCTTTAACCCCTTGTGCCACCAGGGAGGGCCCAAGATGAAAGCTTTTTATAGACAGAAAGAGGGCAACGTGGAGGGCAACGTCCGTGGAGGGCAACGTGGCAGACGATCTCAGCTCCTTTGGGGAATGGAAAAACAGAACAGAACAGATGGAACCGAAAATTCCATCCTGACCAGTTCAAACCACATTCCTGGGGAAGGCAGGAACCTAGCTGAGCATTAGCACAAGTGCCTCCATTTTAGGACTGTCTTTTTCTTAAAAAGATAAAAGATACACACATGAAGAAACAGTATATATAGGTACTATATATATTTGGGTATTCGGAAGGGAGAGATCAAGAGCAAATATAACAAAATGTTAACAATTGCTGAACCTGGGAGGCGGCTTCATAGCGGGACATTTATTGTACTGTGTCCTTCCAGCTTTTCTGTACAGATGACCACTTCTATTTTTTTAAAGCTGGGGAGATAAAAGCTTTGCAGGGCTCTGTGTGACCCGGACGGTGAGCTCAGCCAGGGGTGGAGGCCACTGGGCCTGACCATCGACTGGATTTTCAGGAGCCACGATGCCCTGCGGGATTTGAGTTCTGGAGGGCGGCTGGGCTGAGGTGGCTGCTGCCTCCTCAGGGGGGCGCTGTCTCTGCCCACCTGGCCTGGGCTCCCTTTGGGAACCGTCTGTCTCCAGGAGACCTTGCTGTGCTCTGGCAGTGGCCAGAGATGGAGGAAGGAGAGCGGGGCGGGCCCCTGGACAAGGAAGCAGGAGGACCAGGTCAGGGAGCCCGGCTCCCAGGGCTGGGCTGGAGAGATGTCCCCACACTGGGGTGTGAGCTAATGCTGAGCTTGGCCCTGGCGAGCTGTGAGTCTTAGACAGCTCCCCTCTGGAAAATGAGGTAACTCCCTCCTCGGGAGTGGGGGTCTTTGGGGAGCCTCGTTGACAGGTGGGGTTGTTTAGGAGATTCCACTGGGTTGGCAAGCTATCACCTGCCTCATCCTTGCTGGCCCCTCCCTGCCAGTCCTCCTGGAGGGTGGGTAGGGGTGTCCACTTGCCTTAGAAGCAGCAACTGATTGTTCTCTTCAGACCCTCCCTGGCCATGCCAAACCCACGGGGCTTTCAGATTCTGCCCCCAAACCTGCCCAACCAGTTGTCTGGGAGGAGGGGGCACCTGGGAGGCGTGGCGGGAGGTGCAGATATAGCCTCCCCCAGTCCAGCTCAGACAGCAGCACTTGGGGCTCCGGACATTACGACAAACCCTCTGATGGACAGATGCTGGGCCCTTGTCCTGGCCATGGGGCACAGTGGGGGGAAGTCTCGGCTGCTGGTGCCCCTGTGGGTGCTGCTGACCTGTCTCCAGCCCGGGAAGGGCCTGGGTGAGTGAGGGTGGGGGCATGTAGGGACCAGGTCCGGGTGGGTTAGGGGACAGGGCCCAGAAGACAAAAGACAGACACTGACCCTTGGCTTCCTGAGACCCTACCCCAATTCTCACCAAATGGCTCCCCTCCGTCCTGACCCTGAATAAAGACTTAAAGTCTATGAGGACAAAACTCACCCCAGAAGGACTGTGTGGGGGGCTGCAGGCATTGTTCACCAACTGGGTTCTTAACAAGAGGGGCTTAGCTGTGCAGCCCCACCTCTGTCTCTGCTGCTCCACCTGCTGCCCTAGGTAAGGGGGGTGTGCCTGGGCCTCAGAGGCAGAGCTGGGAGCTCAGGGGAAGGAGAGTCCTCACGTGACTGTTGGAGTTGAAGTGAAGTAAACGGAAATGAATCTGAACTAAGCTGAAGGTTCTGGAGACTTGAATTAAAGCCCCCAGTCCTGGGGGCTGGAGAGAGGATCCCAGGAAGCGTTAGGGTTTCTGAGCTCCCTGAGAAACCAGGCTGGTCATGGCTTTGTGTGTCCTGAAACCCCCACATGGGGGCTCTGACTTGTCCCCCCCCACCCCACCCCTGGTCCTGCCCTCCCCAGGGAAGGCTGTGAGGAGCTGCCAGGGGACAGGTTCCAGAAGGGGAAGGTGCTTTGGGGCAGAGTGGGAAGTAGAGGAGCACCGGGTGGGGGAGGGGCTCTGAGCCAGGACAAGCCCCCCACGGGAGGCCCACCTCCAGGCCTGGGGCCTTAGTGGGGCTTTCCCGTGTCACCTCCCCACTCTCCAAGCCCTTCATCCCTCTCGTCAACAACAACATGGACCACGTGGTCAAGTCTCACCCCAACCAGGCCTAAGTCTGCTTCCCAGAATGGTGCTGGTTGTGGGGCGGGGCCTGCTGTGCCTCCTTGTCCCCTCGCCAGGCCCCACCATCCCCAGGGGAGCCACTGAGCAGGTCAAGGCTGCCCCTCCCGCCCCTCAGTGCCCAACCCTAGCAGCTCCCCAGGACGGGGTGGGGTGGACACAAGTCACCACCATGCCTTGGGACACAGCCCATAGGACGCCCCCCGCCTCCCCCGCTCATCCTGACTGAACTACCAGAAGGAGCCCTAATCCTGCCTGCAAGAGGGGGCTTCCGAGACAAGCCTGCGCCCCGCCCGCTGGCTACAGAAGGTCTCGGGGAACAGACGGTGGTTTTCCCTAGGAGGTCTCAGAAGCTGGGCAGGTAGAAGAGAAACAGGTCATTGGAGGGCCCAGGCTTATAGAGCAGGGAGCTCACAGGAGGCTCAGGGGTGGACCGTGAGATTCCCGCTGAACCCACAGAGGCGAAGCCACGGTTGTGGTCTGGGGCAGGTCTGCTCCGGCCACAGCATATCCGCAGAGGGAGTGTGGGGTGTGGGAGGCTCCTGGGCACCCTCCGAGATTAGCTTCAGATACAGCAAAAGATGATCGTGAAGAGAGGAGAAGGTCTGTCCCCCTCACACTGGGCTCCCAGGCAGGGCCGTGATTCCTCCCCCGTGGACTGTGGGTCTTGGGGGTCCCATGGAGCCTCTCCTCTCTGCCCCGTACTTCACCCCAGAGCGAATCAGCTACGTGCCCCAGCTCTCAAGAGCCAGCCTGGCAGGGAAACTCACCCAGTCCACCTTCACGCTGGAGCAGCCGCGGGGCCAGTTCAGGCGCCTCAACATCTCCGACTTTGACCCCATCTGGCTGGTGGTGGCCGACAGCAAGGGTGGGTGCTGCCCGGCAGCCTCGGCTTCCCCTGTGACGGGGCAGATGGGCCTGCTAGCGACGGGGAGGGGTGTGGGTGCTGCTGGGACGTGCCAGAAGGCAGGCTGGCCTGGGGGGTGGGCTCGGGCCGCGTGGCCGCACCTCTGACTGGCAGTGCCTCCCGCAGCCATCCAGACCTTCACCGCCCCACAGAGAGTGGCGGACATTCCGGCCCCTGCTGACCTCCCCCGGAGGGGCTACTACTGCACACTGCGGGCCAGCCGGGCACACTACCCGGGTGACCTGCCCGGCGGCCAGCTCCAGGTGCTCCGAGTGGGCAACGATACCCACTGCTCCTCAACGACCAGGGGCTGCAACCACCCACTGCCCAGCCCAGGCCCCTACCGGTGAGTGACTCTCCAGGCCCCGGGGTGGGGTGCCCCTGCTGTGTCCAAACCTCAGCCTGGAGCGCCTCCCAGCCCGGGTTACCTTTTGAGTTTGACAACAAGAGAAGGGGCAGCGACTGGACCCTGGAGGGCGATTGTTTCTGGAGCAGAGGACCCCCCACTTGGACCCTCTCCCATGGCCATTTGTACCCCCAGACTGCATCTCCCCATCCAGGCAGGGTGTTCCCCAGGGCGGGACTAGCTCCAGCCCCATCTTTCCGCACTAAGGAAGGTTTGCAGATGCGGGGGCTTGGATGCCTGCCGTTCACATTTCCCGAGGGCACTGAGCGGGTGAGGGATGCATGCAAGGTCACACCGTGGGGTTGGGCCCCTTCTCGTGAACCCTAAGGCTGTGACGCCCCTACTGCCCCCCAGCCTAGGAGTCAAGGGGATAGACTGACAGGTAGTGGGGCTTGGGGGTTCAGGAGCAGGGGTCCCCACTGCAATGCTGGGTCTCTGTTTAGAGTCAAGTTCCTGGTGATGAGTGACAGGGGGCCTGTGGCTGAGACAGAGTGGTCCAGTGAGACCCACCTCCAGCAAGGTATGCGTGGGCCGTGGGAATGGGTAAGACACGAGTGCCCGGCCGGGAGGTCCAGAGGCCTCCCCGGACAGGAGTGGGCTGAGGAGAATGGGCCGGCCCCTCCCGTGAGCCAGAACCCTTCCCACCCCGAGTCTGGGGGCCAGGCCAGGAGGGAGAGGGGTCACTGATGGAGGATGTTCCAGTTCTTCCTTCTTAGTCAGATATCTCTCTTCCCTGCCTGCCCCGCCTATCTGTGGGGTCCCCTTCCCCCCTCAGCCAAGGTGCTCCCGGCTGCTCCAGGTCCCCCGAGCCCTGGCACCGTGCTCATCACCGTCATCTTGTCCATCCTGCTCGCCGTGCTCCTCGTCACCCTCCTCTACACCTGGTAAGTGACAGGACCTCCAACCTGGACACTCCCCCTCCCCTCCCTCCAGCTCTGTCCTGCAGCCGGCCCGGGCCCCGCCCCCCAGCCCAGCTACCCCATTTTCTCTGAAGCTCAGACAGGGAGCCTCCAGGTTCTGAGCTAAGATGTGCACTCCCTGGCCACTCGCGCGCCCTCTGCGCTGGGTCCACTCTTTCCGTGGCCCCTCTCGCCCCCTCGTGGCAGCAGTTAGAACGGCAAGGGAGTAAGCCAATGGCAGGCCAGCCGGGAGGCCCCAAGCTGGAGGGGAAGCGCTTTCCCAGCGCTGACCTTGGTCTCGGGCTTCATTCAGAGCTCACCAGCAGGGCCTGATGGAGAGGGGGATCCTCAAGACTTCCTACGGGGAAAGGGAAGCCTGGTCCCTGGGAGGAGAGGGAAAGGAAGAGGGTGCAGGTGCTGGGCAGGAGGGCTGCTGGCCGCAGGCAAGGCTAGGGTTTGAAGCCAGCTGAGGAAATGGGCTCGAAAGTCAACAGGATAAAGGTAAATTAAATAAAAATTGCTTTAAAAGAAGTCAGGAGCCAGCTGTGTGTATTGAAGAGGGGGACAGACTTCTGGGGAGGTGGCGAGAGGAGTATGCGGAGGCTGGGTAATGGCAGTGAGGGCAGGAGGGGCTGACGTTGTGGGGTTAGAGGGCCAGTCCGACCCTGGCCCTGCAGTTAATCTCGCCTGGCTGGTAGAACCTCGCTCTCCCCAAGGCCGCACGCTCCCAGGGATAGCGGAGTGGTGGGCCCTGCTTGATGTTTCCCTCCCTTTCTTCTCCCCACCCCCTGCAGCTTTAGCACCTGCAGGGGTGCTCTCCTCGCAGGCCCAGGAGATGCCGTGTGTTTGAGAAGATACAACACCCACCACGTGTGCGTCCCTCCAGCTGTAGGGGGCTCCTGAGGGCTTGGGCACCCGGCTTTGCCCCTCAGCCTCCTGCCTGGTCAGGACTGCAGAGACCAGGTGGGTTCTAAGGGCCGGTCACTGCCAGAAATAAATGCCCCCAGCAACCCCTGAATGTGTCATTGTACACCTCGCTGGTCTTCCTGCACCCATTCTGCTCCTCTGGGACTCTTGGGACCAGGTGAGGGGCCGGGTCCTAGGCCTGCCGAGCACTTTGGGGCAGGTGAGCCTCACTGTCCCTGTCTATTAATGAGGAGGATGCTGTTGGCCCCACAGGGCCATGGGTGGGCAAAATTGGGGTGGTGAACGTGCCCCCTACCCCACGTGTCCAGCTCCAGGAGTGAGAGATGGGAGAACGCAGACGCAGGCTTCAGAGGCTCCCTGGCAGGTGCAGCCTTGAGAAGGAGCAGCGCCCACCAGGTGCAGGGGGCCAGGGGTGGGAGTGACGAGGATGCAGAGGTCTGGAATTGATTGGGAGCTGGTTTTGTGGGCGGACTGGGACAGTAGAAAGTCGGGTGAGGAGTGGCAGAGAGGCTGGGAATGCCCCATGCCGTGTGGAGCGCCTCGCCCTCTGGGATGGAGGGGGGGGTGTCGGCTGGGTGTCTCTGGGAGGCACACACTGCCCTAAATGATTGGTTAGCCGATGCAGTACCTCTGCTCCAGCTGCGGCGGAAATACCCCCAGAACCATGGAGGAGACAGCTGGGGGGCAGCGAGTTAGCAAGCAAACAGGCTCCCAGCCTCTGCCCACGTAAGCTGTGGCCTCTCGGGAGACTTCCAGAGCAGCCAGGAGCCCAAACTTGGGGCTGAGCGACCCTGGAGAGATGGCCTGGCCTCTCTGGCCCTGCGTTTCCCCGCCTGAGAAAGCAGTTTGAAGTGGGTGACCGCAGATCCTGCACACCACAAAAATGAACATGCCACATGGGTGGGGCCGGAGAGGAAACAGATGGCCGCTATCTAGAGGGCAATTGCGAGCGTTTGCTAAGGTGTGGGCAGCAGTGTGGCAATCAGCAGGAGACGGGGCCTGGGCACTGATGGGGCCTAACGCTCTTCTGTACTCAAGGCTGAAGAACAAGGGAGCAGCCTTTCCTGGGCTGGGAGCTGGAGCCGAGGGACGGCTGCCCAGCGGGGCGGGACTGTTGGCAGCGGGGGACACCGCCCCTGGAGGGAGTGCTCCCCTGCTTCTCACCACCTGCCGGAGCCTCCACTGACACCCCTCCAGCAGCAAGAGAACAAAGTCATGGTTCATACACAACTCCTGGGGGTTCAGGAGGCTGCAGGGCGTGTGTCAGCCCCCTGGACCCCGAGCAGGGATGGGAAGACACAGAGTGGACAGAGAGGGCACGATGAGCGGCCCGCCCCTCACCCACAGCACCCACACTCTGACACCGAACGCTCTCATGCTCACCAATCACCCCAGGCCTGAGTGGGGCACCCTGCAATTTAACTGGGTCTGACACTCACTACTTGCAGCTAGGGAGGACCTCACAAAGAAGGCTCAGACGCCAGTCACAGCTATGGGTGCCCGGTACCCACACCTCAGTCTAACTTGGCTACAAGTCAGGGATACTCACAACACCCCCTCAGATTCACCATGGGGCCTACGGTTTTGGGGTGGCTCTACTCCACCTCAGACGTGGCCGGGCCATTGGCCGCTGGTGACAGAAAGCCAGCTCCAGTCCCAGTGTCCTCCCCGGAGGTCAGAGGCTAAGGACAGGGCTGAATGTCCCCCACCTTCTCTGCACAGGGCTGGTTCCTCTGCGGCCAGTCCCATCCTGAGCAGTTAGGGGCCAGCCGAGAGTCACCGCAGAAGCACAATCCCAGGTGCGGCTGGAAGGGGCTGGTGATGGACTAAAGGTGCTCCAGTCTCTGCTGCTGCTCCAGGTCCCAGGGGTTCGAGCAGTTCTGTGCACGAACCAAGTACTGTTACATCATTATCAGGTCACAACATCAGAAGGGAGTGGGCAAGCTTGGAGCCCAGGTGGGACAGTGCCAAGCCCAGAGCAGGGGCTGGCGGCGAGACTTGACCGCAGGGGGGCACCGTACCAGCCCACTGCACACCCAGCTCTCAGGCTGGCATGACCCTGAGCCGTGATGACGCGCGGTGGGCCGGGGGTCACCTGACATCAGCCTGATGCAGGAGCACACGGAGGGGTGGTGACCGGCTCCTGCCCTCTCTATATTTCTGTCCATCTCTCTGCGTGTTTCCTTCTCTTATGTTTCTCTGTCTACCTCTCGCTGGGCTCTTATCTCTATTTTTAACTCTGACAAGCCCTGGGAACTCAGCTCATTTCCTGGGGGGATGTCGCCTGAGCTGGCCCAGAGATGGGCATGACCTATCCCCAATAAACACAAGATAAAATCGCAGAGCTGGCTTCTGGGCAGTTTTGGGCTCAACCGGAGAAAGAGGCAAAACTGAAGTAGAAGAATGAAGGGAGCGTGAGGGGTGGGGACGGTTCACAGCCGGCTCCCCGTAACGCGCAGGTACTGAGGTGTCACCCGGGGCCCTGGAGGGCAGCCTCCAGTTCTGCCCTGCCCTGACCCCTGCTCCCACGCCCAGGCGTCCCCTGCAGCAGCAGCGGCCTGGGCCCCGAGTGGAGCCGGTGCAAAGCAGGCAGCTCTGCCTTCCCCTCCCACAGTGCGCATGTGCACCTACTCCTTTGCCACAGGATCTGGGGCTCTCCAAGGATCGCTGGCTCACGCAAGCGGTTGAAAGCTCCCTGGGCACTGGCCCAGGCGGGGGGGACGCGGTGAGGTCCAGGAGAGGAAGGCGTCAGCTCCTCCGGGAGTCTGGGCCGGCTTGCTGCAGGGGGTGACCCATCAGCCTCAGCTCCCTGGGGGACAGGTCCACCTTGGGGCACAGAGATTTGGGCCTGTGACCCTATTATTCAGGGCCCAGTCACCCTTTGGGGAGGCCCCTCCTAGGAAGGTTAGCTCAGAGAGAGGGAGTAGCCTTCTCCCTCCCTCCCAGGAACCACAGGTGCGTCCCTGGTAGAGACGTGGGCTGTTCCCCTTGGGGACTGGCAGGAGGTTAGACACAGGGCACTGAGGCCCGGCATGTGTGCATGCTGGCAGGGCTTGCGCTACCCAGAGCCCTGCCAAAGGCCGCTGGATCTGCTGGACAATGGCCCAAGGGATCTTGCCCACCGTTCTCTGGCCCCTCTCCCACCCCCTGCCCCTTTACCTGGGCCGCAACCTTCTGATCCTCCAAGCCTGGCTCAGCTGCTGCTCTTCCTGCAAGTTTCTGTCCTCTTGGAGTCTCCTGGACCCCAGAATATCTCCTGATGGCCCACAAAGCTGATCCCCTATCCACGCCGGTACTGAGACTGATGCATAGATGTAGACCACTCTTGTCAGCCTCCCCTGGCCATGCCATCCGGCACACAGAAGGCGCCATGTCTCACAGAGGGACACTACCTCAGCCCAGCATTTACTGGGTGCCAGGAACTGAGCTGAACACTTTGTGCATGTGAACCCCGAAGTTTGGAAGCCAATCCACAGTAACCTCATTTTGCAGGTCCGAAGAGGCCTGGGAAGCACTATCAGTATAAAAAAACAGAACCCAAAACTGGGTAGCTACATGCAAAAAAATGAAACAAGATCATTGCCTCACTCCAGTCACAAAAATCAACTCGAAGTGGATTAAAGACCTAGACATAAGAATGGAAACCATAAAATATCTAGAAGCAAAGATGGGTCAAACACTTCACGACATACACTTTAGCGACATCTTTAAAGACAGAGCA
>NW_004567125.1:979183-1010665 GCF_000260355.1 Condylura cristata | reverse complement strand
GATATGGTGATGGGAAACCCGTGGGGATTACAATTGAGATGAAAAAAAAATGTGCAAAATGATGTAAAAATAAACTTTTTAATGAAACAAAACAAAACAAAACAAAAACAAAACAGAACCCAGAGAGAAGTGGGGTGAGGGGGTCTCCGAGGCACCCCAAGCTGAGCGAGGGGAGGAGGAGGAAGGAAACTAGGAGTAGAAGCAGCAGCACCCACAAAGTGTGACCATGCTGAGGAGCAACGTCCTAAGCCTGGCTGGAGCCTGGGGTGCCGGAGACTAAGGCGCAGAGGTGGGTGAGGTCTCAGGGAAGGACCCCAGCAGCAGGTCTCTACCCTGTAGGCTGGGGGGAGCCCATGGGCGCTTTGAGGTGAAAATCATAAGCTTATTTGGGTTTTGCAAAACAAACTGCAAGGATGACTGAGGCAGGGTGGGACTTGAAGGGTGGGCAGGGCTGTGCTTCACGGAGAAGAGGGTGCCCAGCTCTCTCACGCTGCCTGCAATCAGGGAAGCAGCTCTCTTACTGTCCCTTCCTGCCGCCCCCAGCTTCCTCAGGGGGAGAATGAGGCAGGGCGTGTCCAGTCCTTTCTGGAAGGTTCAGGAGGTTAATGAGTACAAAGCACGTAACTATTCAGAAGGATAAATTTCTGGGAAGAGAGGAACTTAGGCCTGGGCTGAGAGCCAAGGTCCGGTGGGTGACCAGCAACACCTCTGGTAACAGAGCCCAACTGCCAGGGGCCTGGGGCCATGGGTGGGGCCTCTGACCAGCCACCGGGCCCACCTAGCCTCCAAGGACACCAGAGACCCTGAGTGGAGACACCCCCTGCCTCAAGGGGGTAGAGACCCCTCTCTTCCCACCTAGGGCCTCCTCTCACCTGGGCTGTTGGGAGGGGGCTCTAAGGGTGGGGGGCGTGGGAGGGGAAGGTGTGGCCAGTGTGGCTAGGGTGTCCCCAGGTGAGCACGTGTATAGCCATGGGGAAGGTAAGAGCAGGTTTTGATCTCCATCTGGACCCTGGAGGGACGTCAGAGCTGTGTTAAGCCCCCAAAAGTTACAACTGCCCCCGTGCTGCAGCAGAGAGCTGGACCTTGAGCCTGCAGCTCCCAGCTCAGTCCCCAGGGTGGAGTCTGTTCTCCCTCACTCCACCTTTCTGTGCCCCTGGGCTGCTTGGCATCTGCCCCTTGGGACCACGGGTCCAGGCCGGTGGCTCTAACTGGCCGCCAGGTTGCCTCCCTGGGTAGCCTGCTGGACACTGGGGCAGGAACAACTTGACCACCACTCCTGCCTGGGGTAGAGTAGGGGTGAGCATGAGAGGACAGAGGGACAGTCTGTAAGGGCCAGAAGAGGGGCCCTGAACCCACAGCAAGAGTCCTGTGTCCTCTCAAGGAGGAGGTTTCCACCGGCGGGTCACTAGAGGTGGGAAGGGAGGTGGGGGGAGGGGTTGTGGGGCAGATGGCGGGGACAGGGGTTAGTGCCCGGAGAAGGGCTGGGAGCTGCCCTGCCTAGGAGTCATGGCTTCGGGGAGCTGAAGGGGAGGGGCACTGAAGCTCAGCAAGCGCCTTGCTAGGGGCCTGCAGGTAACAGCCCCACTGGCCGCTCGAGGTCCACCTTCAGCGGAGGGACATGGGCTGGCAGCTCCGGTGCACTGGGTCTACAGGAGCAGGGGAGGGGAGGGCCCCCGGTGGGGGGCCCTCCGGCTAGAGGCCTGGGCCACACTGTCCCCTTCACACTGGTGTTTTTTACTGTATGAGCCGTGTTTATTCAACAGGCCTGTTCCCAGCGCCCAGCCACGGTGGGAAGAGAGGCCCCCACCGAGGAGCGTGGGTGAGGGGAGTTGTCGCTGGCGGGGAGGCCCAGTCCCCCTGCACTATCCACACCTTGGCCCAGCTGCCCCTCCCTGGGCCTAGGACACAGTGTGGGTTAAGAAGAGATTCTGTGGGGTCCAGCAGGGAAGCGGGGACAGTCACACAGAAAACCCCAGACAGGAGAAGCAGAGACTCGGCAGGGATGGCGAGTCCTGCTGGGGGTAATAGGCAGGGACACCCCAGTGAGCTGAGGTCAGCGGCACCCAAAGGCCAGGGCCCCACATGCCCAGCCTGCACCGGGAGCCGTGGGAGTGGCGGGCAGCGGGGCTGCCGGCAGGCAGGCGCAGGGCGGCAGCCTGGACAGGAGCCTCTGCCTCCCGTTCCCCACACGCTGTGGGGCCATCCCTCACCCCCGGCTCCTGGCTCCTGTCAGCACAGGCGTGCCCTGTCACGGCTAGAGGGGGAAGCCGTGGCGCCAGAGCCACGGCAGGTTTACGGTCTGGCTGCTGCTCTGGCTGCACCCCAAGTCCCCGGCCCGGGAATCAGGGAGGCCCAGCAGAGCCTGCGTCTCCTCCAGACCGGGCTCTCTCTGCCAGGGGGTGCTCTGAGCACTGTGCCTGGCCCCTCTACCCCAACTTCCCAGCCTCTGCCCTTTGAGTCCAGCCTGGTGCCACCTCTTCCGGGAAGCCCACTGGAGCAGCTCAGCCCTAAATGGGCCGGGTGTGCGCTTGGCGCCTCCCAGAGACCAGGGCAGAGGCCTGGATCTAAGATTCTGGACCCCCAGCCTACTCCTGGCAGGCAGCACCTGGGACTCCTAGGACACTTGCTCTGCCAGGCCTCAGTTTCCCACTTTGGGAACTGGGACAGTAATTTTCACTCACGGGCTGGAACTGAGGAGTTAAGTAGCTGCAGCTCCTGGAGGCCTCAGAATGGGGCCTCTGTGCTCCCTCCTGGCAGCCACATTGATCCCGCGGGGATCCCCAGGCCTGCACGACGCCCCAGGGAACCTGTCACCGGCCTGTGTGGGCCTCTGACCACCTTGGCTTCTGCCAAGACCACTCTCAGCCACCTTGGGGTATGCAGAGGCACCTGCACCCCCTTCTCCCTGGGGAGAATTGGGAGGCAACATCCCCCTTTCCCTTGCCCCGGTATCAGTCTGTGGTCTGATATGGGGTTGTCCCCCATCTTAATTTTTTTCTCTTAGTGTCCCTGACTTTGTCCTCGTTTCCTTTTTCCTTCTCCCCGCTTCTTCTGACTCTTTCTCCACTTATTTTTATTTCTCTTTGTCCTCCCAGGAAGGCTGCGGGCCTCGCTAGTGGGTGACTTCGTAGCTCACGTAAGCAGAGCATTTCATGCTGGAGCTGAAGTGAGCATCCAGGGAGGGGACTGAGGCGTAGCCACACAGAGTGGGGCTCAGTCCCCGTCAACCCCACTTACCAAAGGGGCACGATGGGAGCACTCCCATCTCTATGAGGACGGAGAGAGTGTCAAAGGAAGCAGGTTGCCCATCTCTGCCCCGATGCCCCAAGCTCCCTGCCCCTTCCCTTCTCTGCCTGCCCTCTTCTAGCAATGCTTCACCTACTCACCCCCACTGTGTCTCCTGAAACCCACTCCTGGAGCCTGTGGCACCGGCGGGACAGGCTCCGGCAGCCAGGGGTTGGGGGTGGGGAAGGGTGGCACCAGAAAGCCTTCCCTCTGGGCAGGGCTAGTTTCGCCAGGAGGCCTGTGGGCACGGGACCTCCAGCTCATGAAAATGTCGAGGCCCGGCAGGGTAGGAGGTGGTAGGGCCGGTGAAGGCGTCTGCTCCAAGATATTAAACCCGCAAAATGTTTAAGAACAGTAAATATTTACTGAATGTCTTCTAAACGTGACAGTATGTCAGCTTCATCCATTGTTAAATATAGTATTTTAAAATGCATCACTGTGTGTGAACACAGTTTGTAAATCACATTTTGTCACTTTGGAAGAATCTCTAAGACTCCCAAGAATGCATGTTTGTAGAGAAATCAGAGCCAGCAGGAAATCAAATGTGTTACTTGTACCCAAATAGCTTCAAAAACTAAGATAGAAAATTCTTTTCATATATTTCGGCAGTCAAAAAATACATAACAAGTTGAATTATTTGCTTTTTTGGTGACAGTAAAAAAAAAAATGTAAGATGGACTATTTTAACCCTTTTTAAAAGTCCAAGTCAGTAATTATCTATGGGCCCAATGTCGCGCAACAGATGTCCAGAACTTTTTTATCTTGCAAAACCGAAGCTCCGTGCCCACGAAACCCCAGCTCCCGCCGCCCCCTTTCATGCCGCCTTCTGGCTACAAGCTTGACTTCTCCAGCTGTCAGCACGGGTTGCGGCCTCATGTGGTCTGCATGCCTTAGTCACTTACCTTAGGTCTTCAAGGCCCTCCATGACCAACGTGGGATAGCACGTCCTTCTTTCCTGAAGGCTGGAGAACATTCCACTGCACACGTAATGCATGTGCTTGGTCACCAGCGACCTTGCGTGACGTCTGGGTTGCACCTACCTCTGGGCTACCGGGAAGACCACTGCAGTGAGTCGGGTGTGCAAATACAGCTTCATCATCCTGCTTTTAGTTCTCCCGCACGTACCCTGAGAGGTGACATGCCGGATCCTATGGCAGATCGGTTTAGTTTGTTGAGGAATCTGGTATGGTGTCATTTTACTTTTCCAGTTTATGCGAAATAACAGAAACACAACACTAGTTCATTTGGGGTGTACAACCTAAAGGTTTGCTGTCTGCAAATGCTGGGGAGCAATCACCATAACAAGCTCAGGTCACATCCATAACCTCGTGTCGTTGCTAGCGTTTTCTTTAAGATCTGCTGTCTCGGGGCCTTTGAGACGTGGAGGACAGCATTGCTAACTAGTGTCCCTTTACCCTGCCTTGACACCGTACATTATGTCCCGGGACGGACTTCTCAATAGCAAGCAGTGGGTGCTTCTCACCACCTTCCATCCTCGCCCACCTCTCAGCTGAGGGCATCCGTGAATGTTTACTGGGCTTGGAGTGGGCCCTGGCTGACGCAGGTCCAGAAATAACCCTATGTTATTTACAGTCGACAAGCTCAGTAAAACTTCATTTTTCCATCATTCAGAGTATCTTGAGCAAACCCTATTTCTCATCTCAGTCAATGTGGCATCCTCCCTGTCCCTGACTCAAGAGGTCACCTTGATTCAAGGGGTCACCTTATCTACAGCCCTTTCCCTACCCCTGGCAGAGGCTGGAGGGTGGTCTTTCCCAGACACCCCGATATTCGAAGACCCAGATGCCTCTACACTCTTTCCTTTCAAACTTACTATTCTGCATCAGAATCGGGAGCCACCCCCTGTCCTATGTCAGTGCACTTTCCTGGGCCCTGGGAACATTCCACAAGTGTGTATTAAGGATTTAAAACTGTGTTTTGTGGCTATTTGGTACACAGAGGAACACATTCCAGGCTGGATTCATAGTCATTCTGTTCTTCTGATTCTAAAAATAATGAAAACAATTTGTGGCTCCCTAAAAATATGTGGGCAGAGACTCACTACTCATCTACCCACATGTGTCTGGGTGTTGGGAGGGGAGTTGGGGTGCTGGCGCTTCAAAGGGTCAGCCCACTGCCTCTCCAGCACCCCATGTCACAACATGCTCCAGCCCCTGCCCAGAACACCCAAGCTCTCCCCCAGCAGTTCTGGTGGCTGGTTCCTACTTCTCCAGCCTCCTACACCCTTGCCAATGTTTCTAGAACACTCTTCATCAGCCCGCAAACCACTGGGAGCATTGCTCTTCCACCTCAATGCCATCAGGCACACCTGTGCATCCTCTGGCCCTGGGAAGTGGCGTGTCCTCCCCAAAGAGCCCCCTCTCTCCTCTCTCCTCATTCCTTTCTCTCCTGTGACACTAAACCTCCATCGCGTCCCTTTATCTCTGGACCCTTGCAGCAGGGATGATGGCTGGTGTTCTCTGCATCCCAGTGCCCAGGATGGGGCCTGGCTGGCACACAGCAGGTCCTCAGTGAACGCTGAACACAGAGACGGGTAAGGAAGCAAATGAGTGAGGCACATAGGAAATGGGGGTGGTGGTCAATGCAGCAAAGAGGTCCCCCCTGCTGGCCCTGTGGTTGGAGCATCTGGACTGACGGTGCAGCTAGGGCTGAGCTCCCTGCCCAGGTCCGCTTGCTGACTCACCCTCTCCCCAGAGACTGGTTTCTGGGAACACACTGAAGGCCTGGCTGGCTTCCCTAGCTAAATCCTCCATGTTGATCATGTTCTTCCCCAGGAGTCCCCGAGCTCAGAGGCTGTGCTCCCAGACCACCAGCCAGGGCCAGGCAGTGCAGAGGGAAGGGCCTCTCATGTCGGCAGCGGCCAGAAGCTTCTGCCTAGAATGGTGGTCGGGAGGCAGAGTCTGAGAGCCACCTGGCAGCTCCTACGGGATCTCCTGAAGTAGGGAGCGCTGCAGGACGCGTCACGGGCATCTCAGGGAGGTGGGAGACTGCACAATTGCACAGGCTGTCATGAGAACCAAAGGAGGAAACCAGGGGCCAGGCGGCATCAAGGACCCCACAGGGGAGTGACATGGAGAAATTTAAGAGCCAGCAGGGCTGCTGTCACTCTTTGGGATGCATGGCCCCTGAACCCCTCCCTCTGCCAGAGCCCCCCTCCCTCTCTGCCAGGCTGACTGCTGGGGAGGGTCCTCCCGACACAGAGCTGCCACCGGCTTTTCGTGGTGAACGGGCACGTGGCAGTACAAAAGTCCAGTGGCCCCATCTGGCATCCAATGTTGGGCTCTGGGGCCAAGGTATCTCCTCAGCCACTTCTGGCATGTGATCTGGGGTATTGTCCCTGACTGCATGTGGCCTTTGAGCCTGGCTCTCTGACCCCCTCCCAGACAATATGTCCTACTCGCTAGGCTAATGAATCCCTCTCTGTGTAATGAGTCAAAGCTGGTGTCTGTTATTTGGGACCAGAAACCAGGAAAGTGCCGCCCAAGAAAACGAAGGGAATATAGACTCTGTCACTAGAGTCTGGTGTCCAGAAGGAAGGAGGGTTTGGTCTGGCATATCTCTCTGTGCAGTGTACAGCACTGTAGGCAGCCCTAGCCTAACTCTGGGGGCGACATTGAGGAGGGATCAGTGATAAACTGGAGGATCTCTAGGGGACAACTGGGGTTCAGCATTCATGGCAGGGGTGTTTAGGCTTGGAGCCGAGTAGGCTGAGGGTTCTTAGGTTGGTTTAGGCTGGGCCCTATGGACAGTTCATGTGGTGGCGTCCAAATCTTGCTAACAGCGGGAAGAGCTTGAGGATGGACAGAACTGCCTCTAAAGAGATAAGCTCCCAGCACTGGAGGAGAGCAAGCACTGCCCCTGAATCAGACAAAAGCAGCAACCTCCCTGGGCTCAGCCTTGGGCTATGCCTCCAGAGAAGGTGAAGGAGTTAAACTGCAGCAACACAGAGCACTAGACTTAGCAGAAGCCCTTCTGGTACCCACCCCCAGCCACACCTCAGTTACAGCCCACCATGTGAGGCCAGGCGGGGGAGTGAGCCCCTGACCTACCAAGGAGCCAAGGAAGCTTCTTTACACACCCCAGCTGGCTTGGCTAGAAACCCAGGGATAAGAGGAGGGGACCTGCCTGGGGTTGAGGACACCAGGGTGCAAACCTCAGTAACCAAGGGTGAGTGATAAGGGCCCTGGAACCATTATTCTCCCACTGATCACAGATTGGTAACAAAGACTGATACCAGGCGCCCGTGAGGACAGGCCTGTGTTGAGGCCATGTGCTCTGGAACAGCCACTGCAGCCGGAAAGTTGGCAGATCCTATGGGAGTCCCCAAGTAGGGCTGCTGGCACCACTTCCGCTCCTAGGAATGATCCGCAGCTACATTCAGTCACATGCAGAATGATGTTGCATGTTGTTTGTGAAAACAGGAAATGGCAACACCCTTCCAAGAGATGATGTACATCAGCAAAGGGAAAAACTGGAGGCTTTTTCATACAAATAAGCTGGCTCGCCAAGATAAAGTGAGTGAAGCTGTAAATACAACCAGTAAGCTTCTCTGTGTGTGCATGTGTGTGTGTGTGTGCGTAAACCATGTCTGCTGAGGCACTGTAGGTAGAGACTGTCTTCAGAATGATGCACATGGAAGAGTAGGTATCTTGGGGAGGGAGTTTGTGAGAATGAGAAAGAAGAGACTGACATTTCATGGAAAGCATTATGAGCCTTGAATAGCTTTTGAATTTGCTCCAGTGTGCATGTGGTGTATACAGAAGAAAATAAAAAGAGCAAACAGACAGTACTAGGAAACAGAACCTGTGCTAGGCACTCCACCCTCCCACTCTTCACCCCGCATCTCCTGGGTGCGTGTGGCAGGTGTCACTGCTGCCTCTTTGGAGGTGATGCTTAACATTGAGAAACTGCCTACCTGTCACCCAGCAGGGCACGGCAGGGCTGGCTGAGTGGCCTGTGCCAGGTCCTGCACTATGACCTCTAGGTCTGGGAGGCGAACTCTGAAGATGGACGACTCTAGGAGCTCAGCTCTGGGAAGTCTCCAAGACCCCAGGTCATGGGGCACCGAAGAGGCCAAGTGTAGCCCTCTTGGGCTACACTTGGGGCCAGCAGTGTGACCTCCAGCAAGTAACTTTCCCTGTGCTCCTGAGCTCCATCCAGGTCCGTACTTCAGAAGCAGTAGGAGGAGTAAAGGAGGTGACAGCTGTTAAGGCCGCCACTCCCAAGCAGGTTCTCAAATATAATCCAGGCATTTCAGATTTGAATGGCCCAGTCCCCAAAGACCTGGCTGCCCTAACTCTCCCTGCCTTCTGGGTCCAGGCCACTCTAACACAAACATTCCCATTATTTGCTAAGTTCGCCTGATCTTTTCTTCATTCGGTGTACTTGTGCACAGGGCCTCCCGCGCAGCAGGCTCAGGTCCCAGGGAGGTCCTCCTAGCAGGGACCCCTGCAGTATCCACAGCCCCGCCCCCCACATTTGCCTAAGTCACCCCACACACACTCGGGGTCACAGCTCCCGTGAGCCTGGGTACAGCATTTCGGATCATGCCAGCTGCCCACACACGTACCATAGGCACCAAGCCTCCTGGCCTAAAGGGCTCCCCTTGTCCCACCGCTCCGGCCAGCGAGCCCAGAGACCACCCGGCGCCAGTGCCTCGGAGCAAGCTCCTCCCCTCCCCTGCCCTGTACAGCCAATGAGCGCCTCCGCCAGGGCTGGCCCCGCCCAACCCTGGGAGCCTGGCCACTGATTGGCGTGCCCGCGAGCACTACCCCCCCCGCACGTGGGGCGGGGGCGGGGGGGTGAATGAAGTGGAAGCGATTTCTCTGCCCCCCCACCCCCGCGTTTACCTCCCCCGCGGGTGAGGCCCGCCCCCCGCGGCTCCCAGTGCTGCGCCCGACAGCCGGCTGCCCGCTGCACTGGACCCTGGCGTCCTGCTCCCCTGTGCGGGGACCTCGAGTCGCGGACCCGCTATGGCCAAGCGCAGCTCGCTGTCCATCCGCATCGTGGAGGGGAAGAACCTGCCAGCCAAGGACATGTGAGCTCGGCGGTGGGTGGGAACCCCAACTTTCCAGGGAGGGGCGCTGCCCCTTATCCCTGACCTTCCCGGGGTCCACCGGTCCGCCTAGTAGTAGAGCATGGGCTAGAATATGACTTGTGGACGTGGTAGGAGACTGGCAGAGACGTGGGAACAGTGAGAACATTTGTTGTGACCACCAAGCACTGGGCAGGGGGTGACAGTTACTCTCTGTGAGAGCCGGCATGGAGGAGGGGGTGGGATCTCTGCCGGTGCAGGGAGGGAGTGGGTGGGAGGCGGTTTGAGGGAACAGGAGGTGTTTAGAGGGGAAGGGGCTCCATAGGGCCGTATCAGGGCATGGGGAAGCCAGCCATCACTGGGCAGACTTGCTGATCAACTGCGGGGGTGTGGCTGGAGGGAATGGGAATGCCCTGTGCAGATGAGGGGTCTTCCCCAGCAGCTCCAGAGCCCTTAGGACTCTGAAGGGTGCACCTCATGTGAATCTGCAGAGGAAACCTGGTGTGAAGAGGGCAGAACTAGCCGAGAGGCCAGGCAGGACCCCTGCAAGTTGCTGAGCAGGGGCGATGGTGCTGAGTGGAAACTGCTCCTCAGCCATGCCCTCAACCCTCACAGCCAGCCCTGCAAGGCATTCATTCTATTTTACAGATGAGGAACCCCCAACTCAGAGACCCGACTGGCAGGCCCCAGGTGACAGCGAGGGCTTGAGTGTCTGGCATCTAGGGCTTTCCCTGGCTCCTGGACAGATGTGAGGTTTCAGGAATCCTGGTCCACCTTCTCAGTAGGTCCCAGTGCTGAGCGGTTCTGTCTGACCTTGTTCCAACAGATTCCCTGTCACCAAAGCCTCAGTTTCTTTCCCCTTCCATTAGCTAGAGGTCTGAATTACTCTCCAGTAGGGTGGGTGGAAAGCTTAACGTTGGAGGGGTATTGGCTGCTTTGGGGATGCTGCCAGGGGAAAGGGATCTGGAAGCAGCTTGGGCTCCTAAATGTGCTGGGCTGAGCCTCCCTGCTCCCCACCAGCGGCTGCCTCAAGTGGGCTGCTGGATGCCAGGAGGAGGCAAGTCTGGGAGAGCCATGCAAGGGAGTGGGGAGGGCAACTCTCTTACACACTTACAATGGCCCCAGTAAGCTCCCCCCACACACACACACACTCACAGCACTCTCACAGTGCCAGAAGCAGTTCCAGTTCAAGGCCCCCTGGGCCTGATGAGGCCAGGCTCTGCAGTTGCCATGGCAATGGGTGAGGGTGAGGGAGGGGCTGGGCGTGCTGTCTCTAGGTGGGTTTCTGTGCTAGGGATGGGGTTAGGCAAAACCGGGAATGTGGTGTCGGGGTGGAGAAGCCAATGAGCTCTGAGGAGGGCCTTGGTCTGCACTCTCAGCCTGGAAGCATCCCCCAGGCTGGCACTGCGAACTGGGTCAGCGTGGCCTCCTCTGGCTGGTGGTGGCAGGGAGGAGCAGCCCCCCCCCCCTGCCCCTGGCTGCTGCCTCCCTCCCAGCCCCGCCAGGGTCCAGGTGCCTGGCTCCAGGCTTTCAGCAGCCCAGGGCAGTGGAGCTGTAAGGTGTGCCCACTGGGAGTCAAGGTGCTTGGTTCCCTACCCAGCCCTGCCTCTGCCTAGCTGTGGGGGTGGGGTGGGGGTGGGGAGCTCTGCACAGTGCCACCACCCCCGGACTCCCAGTCCTGTAGGCTGTGCCCCTGGAGTCTCTTTCCTTGCCCCTCTGGTCTGCTGCCCACTCACGACCCCAGTCTCCTTTCTGCTTGCCTTCCCACCGTAGCTGGTGCACACAGCTCTGACATGTCAACAATCTCTTAAGCCCAGCTGTGCCCCCTCAGCCCCTCACATTTGGGCAGCTGCCCCTCACTGCCCGGCTTTTGCACAGATGGAGCTGTTTTCCAGTGCCCCCTTCTCTGTCCTCCAGAAAACTCCTACTCAACCTTCAGGACCCCTTTCCGACTTCTGCTCTCCAGGGTTTTCCCTAGTGCCCTATGGCAGGATTCAGTGCCCCCTTTCCTGTGCCCTCCCACACTTGGGGTCAGCTGGAATTAGGACAAAGCCCTCGGTAGCAATTTCTCCTTCCTGGGCTTCCTGCCTCACACGACTGAGGGCAAGAACATGACTCATTCGTCTTGGCATTCTGGGTGCCCTGAGGAACACCCAGTGCAGGGTAGGCATTGAAGACCTTTCAGTTTCGCCCTCTTACTAGCCCTAGGCATAGAAAAGCTGAGTCTGCAGCTGGCGAAATAGGCTCAGGGTGTGGGAGTCATTTGCTGAGGCCATGAAACAGATAGTGGAGAAGTCAGATTTCAAACCCACTCTGTTGCTTCTGGCCACAAATCCTAGCTGGAGCGAGGGTGCAGGCCTGCTGTGAACATGACCAGGGCCACAGGAAGCGTGTGGCTGCAGGGGTGCAGACCTCAGGAGGCCCTCCTAAGCGCAGGGGTGGCGTCAGCCTGCCCCCTCATTGGCCCCCAGCCTGCTTCCTGAGCAACAAACAGCCCTTCCAGTTGGAGGTGCACACCTCTGAGTTCAGGAGGCTCGCCACCTCTCACCGCGGCTCAGATTGACTGAGAGGGGAGTTGTCATACAGCTGCCACCTGCCTCCCAGCCACTTTAAGAGTCTTTAGTCCTTTTAAGGGCACAGAGCACAGCTGTGCCCCCTATGCCAGAGCTGAGCCTGGCGGTTCCCATCATGCTTCCTCCCACCATCTCCCATCCTTGGGTGCCTGGATCAGCTGGACTGGAGCTGAATGTTGTGGTGGCTGGTGCCCCACTGGCTCCCTCACTGAGTGGCCCTGGGGACGGACCCGGGGCTATTTCGAGGTTTGCTCTGATCCTCCCCCTTCTACAGCCTGGAAACTGCCAAGGCCCTAAATATAGAGGCCCTGCAAGTAGCCAGACTGGGCCAGCAGCTTGAGGAAGTAGAAGTGGACAGGGGAATTGCCCAGGGAGCTCCTTAGGGTGCAGGGCACAGGCCCCAGCAGCTGGCTGGGCCCCATAATAGGGCCCAGGTCCTTAGATCTGGCCTTAGCCTACTCTTGAGACTGTCTGCTCACACCCCTCTGATCCAGCCACCCGGCTCCTCACTGTCCCTGTATGCCCAGATCTGTTCCCACCTCCAGGCCTTGCCCACCTTGTGCCCTGCCTGCAACATGAGCCCCAAGCCTCAGTGTTCATTCACAGATTCAGTCATTGAGTGAGAACTGAGCGGTGGACAGTGCTGGACTCACTGGATAAACAAGAGGCTTGCTGCCCCCAAGCCAGGAAGCAGGCCAGGGCAGCGGGGCCCAAGGGTGGGGGTGCCCACATCAACAGCTCCCTCCTTCCTCTGACCTCCTTGTTCCAAAATCTTGGCAGCCAGCTCCTGCGCATTGTTACCCAGCCCAGCCCAGGGCCTGCTTGCTCACAACCTGGAGTTCCCTGCCTTGGGTGGTGGGGTGCAAGCGATGGTGTTCCTAAAGGGCTGCCTGAAGGAGATGGCTCTTAAATGATGGAGAGAGGGGCAACAGACGGAGGCGCGAGCAGTCTCAGGCTAGCATCCATTCAGCACCTCTGTAACTTGCTTCACATCCCGTCAGGGACCCAGGCTGACGACCTGCGGGCTGGCGTTATGGCTGTGCAGGTGGGTCACCGAGTCTGGAAGACCCTCTCCCTTAGTTAAGAACCTTTGGAGGTGCTTGTTGGGAGCTGTTTCCTTCCCCAGAGGAGCTCCTTCTGTGAAGGGAAACAAAGCTTGGAATTCCCCAGCCTCCAAAAGCAAACACTTCCTTTTTATGGCTACTGGGCCTGCAGGGCACTTCTGGAGACAGTCCACGCCCCTCGCCACCCCCTGCCTCAGTGCCAGCCCCGTGTCAGGCTGGAGGCTGCTCTCAGTCCTCAGAATTCCCCACCCCCCATTGAAGCAGGTGGAACTGACCTGCCCTGGGTTTGTTTTCCACATTTGTTCGTTTACTCATTCATTCATCCATTCAGCAAACACTCACAGGGCCCTGTCTTGTGCCAAGCCCCTCCCAGCTCCTGGGGACACAGAAGTGGTCCCCACCCTCAGTAGCTTCTAATCAGGTAGGGGAGGCAGCTGATGAGAGTAGCCGTACTGGGGTGGAGGGAAATTCTCTGGTGAGCAAGGGGCTGCAGCGGGGACCTGACTCGGTGTCTGGGGTGGGAGGGCTGAGGCAGGAGGAGTGGGAGGGTCGTGGGGGCAGGAGGAAGAGCAGCCGCCTTCCCCAGCTGAGGGGACAGTGGGCATCCTGCCTCCCCTGGGGGGACAGTGAGCAGCCCTGCCTCCCACAGTGGGCAGCTCCTGCCTTTCCTTGCCAACGCTCCCGGGCTGAGGGAGTTGTTTTGGGCTCCCACCCCAGGACCCAGCGTTGACTGTCCTTTACCTGGAGTCACTGAAGGAGGGGCGCAGCTTGGGCAGCCCCCCCATTCAATCAGCACCCCCCCCGGTGTCTCTTACAGTAATGGCAGCAGTGACCCCTACTGCATCGTGAAGGTGGACAGTGAGCCCATCATCAGGTATCGCCCCAGGAGTGAGGGCTGGTGTGGTGGGGTCCCTTCCTCCCAGGGGTTCCCACTCACATACCTGGGGGTTGGAAGGGAGTGTAAAATTTGAACAGAGATGGGGTTAGCCTGGAGCATCCAATTTCCGGGCCCCTCCCGCTCACCCCTATCATGCCCTGAGCCCCTAACCCCTGTCCTAATTACTCTTCGGGGGGCTGGGCTCCCCCCCACCCCCCAGGGCTCTCACCCACTTTGTTCGTCAATAATCCTTACAGCCCCAAGAGAGACAGAGGAGGAATGGGGGCGGGAAGTAACACTTGTCACCTATGGCTTGTTAGGTCCAGCCCCGTGCCCAACCTTTTCCAGAGTATCTGATACTTACAGTGAGCTAGATATGACATCATCAAGCCCGTTACTGATGAGGAAACTGAGGCTGAGAGACTAGTTCACTTGCCCAGGGTCACATAGCTAGTAAGTGGCAAAGCCAGGCTCAGACCTAAGGCTGGCTGACCCCAAAACCCGAGCGCCTTCCTTCTCCCCTCTCTGGTTTTCACTTGAACTCAGGGAGCACTCTCCCTCATGCCACGTGGCTGCTCCTGCCCAGGCTGGGCATCCCTAGCCTGTCCCCCTTCCTTGTCCTGACCGTTCCTCCCTCCGTGGGCTCCACAGTTTTGAGCAGTCTGTGCTGTTCGGACGCTTCCCTCACCCAGCATCACCTCCGTGCTGGTGGCCAGAACTGTTCATGGTTCTGCTCTCCTGCGTCCCACTGGACCACTAGCCAAGGCCTAGTGACTCACTTCTTTCTCCCTGCAAGCAAGCACCAGCCTTGTCCCCTGGACACTAAGGAGAGGGACGTGACAAACAGGGAAGCAGAGGCCCCAGAGTTTGTGACCTGTTGGGATGCAGCCTAAGCCCTCAGCTGAGTCCTTGATGGGGCCTGCAGCCTGCCCTGCCCACATACCCTGCTGGGCGCCGTGAGTTGAAGGCTGTGATTCTGGGAGTGTTGGTCAGAGTCGGGCGAGACCCTGCCCAAGTAAGATGCCTCTGGGTCAGGCTCCCAGGAGGACCGTCTGGCTGTAGAATCAGCGTGGCCAGCCCTGCCTGCACCTCCCATCTGTTCGGCGTCAGGAGCTGGGCCGAGACGGGGAGGCCGGGTTCTGCCACTGTCCTGCCGAGTGACTCGAGACCAGGTTCTGCCAAACTGCTCTCGTTTCTCCAGATGTGAAGTGGCCTGATAGATGCAGCCCGGAGCCCCGCCCAGGTCACAAGGGAGTGATTGTAGTGGACAGAGGGGGCTGGACAAGGAAAACCATCAAACAGCACGGCCACTTGTTTAAGGGATCGCAAGGGGAATGTGAGGAAAGGCTGGCTCGAGTCCCACAGCCTGGGGCCTGCCAGTGGCCTGGACAGGCGCTGAGGGTCCTCTCCTGTAGGTCAGCCACCGTGTGGAAGACCCTGTGTCCCTTCTGGGGTGAGGAGTATCAAGTGCACCTGCCACCCACCTTCCACACCGTAGCCTTCTACATCATGGACGAGGATGCCCTCAGGTGGGTGGCCCTACTCTTTAGCTGTGTCTGGACCCCACCATCTGCCCCTCCCTGGCCATTGCCCTGCTGGGACTGCTGGTCACATTGTATCCTCTGTGGCTTGGAGCAAGGGGGAGCCCCTGAAGGTTGGGAAGGGTGCAGGGCTGAGTGTGGGGTGTCATGTGTGTCCACCATGCTTGCACCCCATCCTATGTGGCCATGTGTGGGAATATACACCTTGTGCACTGTGCTGTGTGCTCATGGGGATTCAAGCTAGGAAGCGGGCTCTCAGAAAGCTTGAATGTGGCGTGTGTGTGGACACACAGCCCTGTGCAGAAGCTTATCACATGCCCACGAGTGTCCAGAATCCAGGGCCTACAGCAGGGCCATGGGTCCTGCTCCGGTAGGATCCTGTATATGACTGGAGTATTGACCCCCTGGCTCTCCCCAGGAGACCTAAGCTGGGTGGGAGGGGGGTCCCATGCTCCCTGTAAGCCCTGCCAAGCTCCAGCTCCATCTCCACCTTCCAGCCGGGACGACGTTATCGGGAAGGTCTGCCTCACCAGGGACACCTTGGCCGCACACCCCAAGGGTAAGCTCCCCAGGAGGGAGACCCCAGCCTGCCCCAGCCCCTTCCCCTCGATGCCATTCTGCCTGCCCTCACTGGTCTGCCCAGTCCCCAGTCTCCCCCTTCACTCAGAGATCCTTTCTCGAGGTTCCTTCAGGTCTCATGCTCATCCATGAAAAGTCATTTCTACATTCCCCAGAAAGTCCTGTGGCTATCTGCACCCCATCTCTGGGCCTTGGGGCCCATTTTGTCCCTGGGCTGGGACTGCATCCCCCACCCCAGACAAAGGCAGGACACAGTGGCAGGATGAGATGCCTCTGCAGGCGTCCATTGCTGTCTCAGAATTCCAGCAGGGAGCCGAGCCGAGGACAGTGGGGGACAGAGTCCAACCCCCTACCTCTGCCAGTCAAAAGAAAGGCCTGCACAGATCTGCCTCTGCTGCCTTGCTGGGGTACAGGCCCCTCCTCCCAGTCAAGCTGGCTCCTCTACGCCTGTGGGGCCCCCCAGCCTGGGCCCTGATGCCAGTCTGCCCTAAATCGGACTAGTGGAGCCGATGCTGGTGGAGGCTGGACAGCCCCTTAGATGATTCCTGGGCTTCTGACACTATTTGGAGGGGTAGCCTTAAGCTGCACTGCCTTCTCCGGGGTGAGTCTCCCTCTGCCAAGGAGGCATCAAATCTAGATATTCAGGGTCTGACGGCCCAAGCCCTGCAGGTGCCCCTGGAAAACACCTGCTCCTGTCTAGGAGGGAGGCGTGGGGGACGCTGCTGACTCACTGAGCCTCCTGGCCCCTGCAGGCCAGAGGCCGCTCCAGCCCATGGCCCAGCCAGCCCCTTCGAGCCTCTTGTCACTTCCCCACAGGGTTGGGCCCTCCTCTTGGCAGCCACAGGTGAGAGCCACTCCCTTTGAGGACAGAGAGGGCAGTCCCATGACAACTCTGGATCGGGGTGACCAAATGTGACCTGCATGGCACAGTGACAGTAGGGGTCCTGGTGTCATCAGACTTGAATTCCAATCCCTGCCCTTGCAACTGCTGTGCTCAGCTTCTGAGCCTCAGTTTCCCCATCTGTCACAGGGGTAACTTGAGATGGTGGAGGGACCACGTGGTGCCTGGTGGGGTTGAGGGCAAGGGGGTGAGGGGAGCCCTGGCTGAGCCACAGTCCCACAGGTTTCAGTGGGTGGGTGCACCTGATGGAGGTCGACCCTGATGAGGAGGTGCAGGGCGAGATCCACCTGCGTCTGGAGGTGATGCCGGGTACCCGCGGCTGCCGGCTGCGCTGCTCAGTACTGGAGGCCAGGTGAGATGTGGGGGGCCGGTGGGGGGCAGTGAGCGGCGAGAAAGTGGAGACACCACCTTAGATGTTGGGCCTTCTGGTCCCCACCCCACCTCCCAGCACCTACTCCCATCCCGAAGATTGGGGGTGTTTCCTGGGTGACCCATTCAGAAGGACTTGCGCATTAGGGGGCCAGAAGGTATTCCAGTGATGGAACTGGGGCATGATAGAGCAGTGGGTGAAGGGGGTCTCAACCCTGGCCGTGCACCCCTAATACCAAAACTGGGCTTTCCCTGGGTTGAATGCCAATATGAACCTGACCTGGTGTGTGTGTGTGTGTGTGTGTGTGTGTGTGTGTGTGTGTGCGCGCACCTGGGTGGTTGTGGGCGGACGGGGGTGGGGGCGAGGAGAAAGGAATGGAAAGAGTTGCTGAAAATCTCTATGTGGGAGCAGTGCGGTTCTTGGATGGGAAGAGCCAGTGGCCTGGATGGGAAGGTGGGCACTGGCCCTGTGTGCCTGAGTCACCTGTGACCAGGCACCCCTGCCCTGGGTATTTTTAGCCACAGGCTCCACTCCAGTCTAGGCGTGGGTGTGAGTCACCTAATGCAAGAGAAGTGCCTTCCTCTCTGGCTGAAGCCTTCTCAGGGTTCCTAGCCGCCTCTGGGGTGGGAGGGCAGCCCCGCCTCACCTCGGGCCACCCGCACCCTGAAGGAGCTGAAGGAGGGCGCTCACGCCCCAGGGAGACGCTCTCCTGTAATGAGGACTGTGATGAGGACTGTGGCCCCAGCTCTAAATTCTGTCTCGGGCTGGAATGGGAAGTGACGTAGTCGGATGGAAATGGTCAGCTTCAGGCCGTGCCACGGTCACACCCTCAGAATCGCCACCCACGCCAGCCGCCCCTGCTCACCCACTTCCTCCATCCTCGGCCGCTCACCCGTGACTATTGGGGACATGTAGCTGAGCCGGCAGCCACCACCTAGCAAGGCCCTGGTGGAGGAGGGGTCTGTGCAGGCCTTTCTTTTGACTGGCAGAGGTGGGGGGTTGCAATCTGTCCCCCACTGTCCTCAGCTCAGCTCCCTGCTGGAATTCTGAGACAGCATAAGAAGCTGCCTTTGCTGCAGAAAGAGAAAGAACATTCCGTCCCCTTTCTGGGCAGGCCCTCAAGGCTGAGCTCTGGGATTGTGAGACAGCAGTGAGGGACAAAGAAAAGCAGACAGGAGAGCCTTAAAACTTCAAATACTGAAAAGAGCAGAAAATAACACAGCCGATGGAAGCGTGGTGGGTGGTGTTCTTCCACAAAGGGCTCTAGTCTTGGGGTGCGGCGCCCACATCTGGGCTCCATCTGTGGAGCGAGGGCAGGACGATCCACTGGGGCTACTCACCCAGGTCCTCCCAAGGAGGGGATGTTGCAGGGACAGGCCTCCCGGAAATCCACGTCTCCTCTATGGCTTATGTTCTCCATTTGGCCAGAAAGAAACTGAAGCCCTCTGCTTATGGGGGCACAGCCAGCCTGCCCCTGCTCACCACACCGCCTCCCCAACCTCCAGAGCTGGCGCAGCATCTCCCCTGCTGTGGCCTAATAGGAAGGAGCTGTGGCCTGTACCTTGAGGGGTCCTCGGCCTGGTGTGCGTGACACATGGGGGCCGGGGGCTGAGCACTGTGGGGATCAGTCAGGGAGAGGCGCTGTCTGCTGTCACCCAGCTCGCCAGGGGCAGGACAAGCCTCTCTAGCCTGGTGTGGTCACTCACAGAGGTGGGTGACAGCCTGAGGGGGGAGGGGCTTGGGTGACAGGTCGCTGTTCTATCCCGCACCCTCCCTCAGGGACCTGGCCCCCAAGGACCGGAATGGCGCATCTGACCCCTTTGTCCGAGTGCGCTACAACAGCCAGACACAGGAGACCTCGGTGAGGAGCCTGTGGGCGGGGAGGGCCAGCGGGGAGGGCCTTTGTGGGCCCTGCTGCCCACCAGTGCTCACCATCACCTAGGATCAGGCCGGGTCCGCCTGTCACAGAGGGGGCTCGGGAAAGTGGGTGGCCTCTCTGAGGGTGCAGAGGGCCCTACTGGCTAGACCATCCCCCGGGCTCCTCTGCAAAGCCCGCCAGCTGCCCGTGCTGCTTTCCTGGCCTCTGGGGAGCAGGACACGGACACCTGGTTCTCAGTATCATCTGCTCCTTTTTTTGCTGCGTGACCTTGGACCAATGCCTTACCCACTCTGGGCCTCAGGTTCCCTACTTGGGAAACAGGGGGTGGGTTCTGAAAGGAAGGTTTGCCCTCTGCTGTTGCAGGCTTTCTGCCGGAACCCAGGAGAGGAGGGTTCCGGCAGGGAACCCAAAGGTGGCTCTGAGGAAGCCCTGGTGGAGTCAGCCCCTCTCTCCCACTCCCCCACCCCCTTTCTGGGCAGGTAGTGAAGAAATCACGCTACCCACGCTGGAATGAGACCTTCGAGTTTGAGCTGGAGGAGGGGGCCGCGGAGACACTGTGCGTGGAGGCCTGGGACTGGGACCTTGTCAGCCGCAACGACTTCCTGGGCAAAGTGAGCACCTGCCTCCGCCATTCACTTGCCACCTTTGGTGTCCGGCCTCCATTCTCCAGAGAAGGCACTTAGGGGGCCTGCGACTCCCCAGAACCAGCAGATCCACCGTTATCCCCCGCCACAGCTCAGGGGCTCCCCAAAAGTATTCCCTTGCCCTGGCCCTAGGTGGTGTTCAACGTGCAGAGACTGAGGGCGGCCCGGCAGGAGGAGGGCTGGTTCCCGCTGCAGCCTGACCCATCCAAGACGAGGCGGCCGGAGTGAGTGTGGGGACGTGGCTGCTGGCCCTGTGTCCCGGGAGGCTGGCCCGCAGGCAGGCCATGGGCTGGCCAGGGTGGGGCCGGGAGCACGCTTCCCTGTCAGGCTGGATCCACCTCCTCACCCTTCCCACAGTACAGGTCTCCTGCTTTCAGGAAGATCCCGGAGTGAGCCTGAAGACCTTTCCCTTTCAGGGTTTCTCTGCAGACCTTAGACTAGAGTCAAGTCCACAGAGCTCTGAGTCAGTGCCCCTGAAATGTAGCTCTGACTTCCCCAAGCTTCTCTGGGGATAGGGCAGCCCGGTGAGATACAGGACGTCCAGTTAAAAGTGCATTTCAAATAAACAATGGATACTTGAGACAAGCTTACATTAAACTATGCAGATTTAGCTGGGTGTCTTGTATGTATTTGGTAAATCTGCCAGCCCTAGCAAACCAGCCAGCCCCCCGGCCTTGCCCACCACACAACCAGAAGTGCCCCCCTCGTGGGTGACTCAGCTCTGTCTTCTGCAGGAGCTCCCATCCCCACCCTCAACAGGACAGGGCAGGGTGGACAGCTGTGCCTGGTGCCAAGGCATGTCCGAGGGCCCAGCCCAGGGCTGCTCCTGAGTGAGGTCACACGTGGAGCAGCAGCACCTGAGCCGTGCTGTGGGAGCGGGGCCCTGAGGGAGTTAAGCCCTGGCCAGTGACCTCAGCAGGGTGGGGCAGGGCAGGGGAGCTTGGGGTAAGAGCTACAGTGGCAGGTTGCTTACTCTGCTTGAGTCGGCTTCCCCTGGAAGGTTGTGAGGCCTCTTGGGGATTTGCTTCCAAGGTAAAGCTAATGTGTGAAGGACCTGTTATGTGGGAGTCTCAGGCTCGGGTCTGGGACGGCATGTCCACAGGCTCAGAGCCCGCGGGGCCTCGCGGTGTCAGGGAGCCAGGCCTTGAAGACGGATGGCGTTCCCATGAGTGTGGAGGCAGGCCCTTTTCCAAAAAAGCAGTGGCATGGGCGAAGGATGGGAGTGGCACAGTGCCAGGAACCTGAGCCGCCCCCCAGGAGAGGATGGGAGCAGTGGGGAGGCCGCCGGCGGGGCGGCCTGGGGCCCTGGCAAGGGGTCATGGTTGCCTGTCCCAGGGGCAGCCTGGGCTCCTTGCAGCTGGAGGTGCGGCTGCGGGATGAGACGGTGCTGCCTTCCTGCTGCTACCAGCCCCTGGTGCAGCTGCTGTGCCGTGAGGTGAAGCTGGGCACCCAGGTGAGGGGGCCCCTGGGGAAAGGGAGGGTCCAGGGGTAGTGGCCGCCCTCCCTGTCTTTCTCAGTTCTCTCTGCAAAACAGAAAACCGTTCTCAGGTTGGTAAGGAATGAGCCAGTGCCCCGGGCCCCTTGCCAGCCCATGGGAAACCCACCCAGCCGGGACCCTGAGGTCCTCAGGGTAAGGACCGGGGGTCACTGTGTGCCCTCCTGCCTGTGTTGCTTCCCGCAGGGTCCAGGGCAGCTGATCCCTCTCATCGAGGAGCTGACGAGCACAGAGTGCCGCCAGGAAGTGGCCACCAACCTGCTCAAGCTCTTCCTGGGGCAGGGGCTGGCCAAGGACTTTCTGGACCTGCTCTTCCAGCTGGAGCTGGGTCGTACCAGTGAGGCCTGGGAGGGGCGGCCTGGCTGAGGGATGGCAAAGAGGGGAGCGAGGAGCCGAGGGTCCCAGAGATGCAGGGAGAAACACAATTAGGAGGGAAAGAGCAAAACGCAAAGGGGGACAGTGGGTTGGGAGGTGGCGAGACTCAAGGACAGTGCCGAGGGGCCCCAGGGCGAGACTCCAGGACAGTGCCGAGGGGCCCCAGGGCCCTCGGTGCTCCCCAAGGCCTTGTTCCTTTTCCAACCCCCTTCTCTGCTTGTAGATGAGGCTAACACCTTGTTCCGGAGCAACTCTCTGGCCTCAAAGTCCATGGAGTCTTTTCTGAAGGTGAGGTTATGTTTTGCAGATGAGAAAACTGAAGTTCAGAGAGGCCAAGAGACCAGCTGGAACTTGAGTTTAGGTCTCTGTCTCTGTCTAGGTGCTTTAAGTAAGGCTAAGAATTTCATCTCTGCCCCCTTCCTCCCACCTGCCTTCTCCCTGCTGCCCTTCTCTCCATTGCTAACCACCTTCCCGGTGTGCCCGGGCCCCATGGGTGGGCGCGGCCGACCCCTGTGCATGGGAGGCCGGCTTTGGCACTGGAGGTGCAAGACAGGATCCGTGCGGCTCGTGGTGGCCCCCAGGTGGCTGGGATGCGGTACCTGCACGGCGTTCTGGGCCCCATCATTGCCAGGGTGTTTGAGGAGAAGAAGTACGTAGAGCTGGACCCCAGCAAAGTGGAGGTCAAGGATGTAGGGTGAGTCGGGTGGGGGTCACTGGGGCACGGGATGGGGACGGTGTTTCTGCAAGTGTACGGTTATGGTCCTTCATGTCTGGCCCACGTGTGCGTGGTCTGTGTGTCCCCCTCCCGGCTGATACGTTTCTGCATGTGTGTCTCCGGGAGCCGGGTCTGAACCATGCGTGCGGACACTGACCGCGCGGCCTTCTCCCGGGTCCGCGGGGGGCCTCGCAGGTGCTCGGGGCTGCACCGCACACCCACGGAGGCCGAAGTGCTGGAGCAGAGCGCACAGACGCTGCGTGCCCACCTGGGGGCGCTGCTGAGCGCGCTCAGCCGCTCGGTTCGCGCCTGCCCGGCGGTGATCCGCGCCACCTTCCGCCAGCTCTTCCGGCGCGTGCGCGAGCGTTTCCCTGGCGTCGAGCACGAGGTGCGCGCCCCGCCGGGGCCGCGGGGAGACGGGTGGGCCGCGGGCGGAGGGGCGCCAGGCCGCGGCGGGGAGGCGCGCGTCGCGACGCCAGGGGCGGGCCCGTGTCAAGGGGAGAGGAGGCGACTGCGCCAACGGGGGTGGGTTGCCGGGAGCCCAGGTCTGGGGGGCCTCAGCCCCCCATCTCGCTTGCCTCCCCCAGAACCTGCCCTTCATCGCCGTCACCAGCTTCCTGTGCCTGCGCTTCTTCTCTCCTGCCATCATGGCGCCCAAGCTCTTCCACCTGCGGGAGCGGCACGCGGACGCGCGCACCAGCCGCACCCTGCTTCTGCTGGCCAAGGTGCGGCCGGTGGGCGGGAGGGAGGCCCAGGCTGCCCGCTGCTGTGGTGAAGCCACTTCACAGTCTGCAGAGCATCCTCACAGTCACCCACTGTGTGCCCGGGCAAGGAGGCGAGAGCTGGCAACCTGCGGCCTGAATCGGGCCTTCCAACCCGCAGGCTGCGCACCTGCCTGGGGCCGTCCTGGTGGACTAAGTCAACAGAGTCGGCCCAAGTGATCTCACCTATCAGGCCCCAGAGGCTTCTGTGATGGGGCCGCCCTTGACCGAGTGATGGGGGGTGGGGTGCACAGTGAGCTTGGCGGTGGCCTCGGTCCCACAGCAGGAAGAGCACGATTTGGCAGAGGAGGGCCTCGTGCATGGCCACGCCCTGACCCAGCAGAGCCTGGCCCTTCCCGCTGTCCCCGCAGGCGGTCCAGAACGTGGGCAACATGGACACAACTGCATCCAGGGCCAAGGAGGCTTGGATGGAGCCCCTGCAGCCCACTGTGCACCAGGGCGTGGCCCAGCTCAAGGACTTCATCGCCAAGCTGGTGGACATTGAGGAGAAGGAGGGTGAGCGCAGCCCGGCCTCCTGCTCGGTCCGCCCCACCCGCCCTCGCCCTGGCCCTGGCTCCTGTCTCACCCTCCCTCCCTGGCAGAGCTGGACCTGCAGCGGATGCTGGGCATGCAGGCACCCCTGGTGAAAGAGGGGCCGCTCTTCATCCACAGAACCAAGGGCAAGGGCCCCCTCATGTCCTCCTCTTTCAAAAAGCTTCACTTCTCCCTCACCACAGAGGCCCTGAGCTTTGCCAAGACACCCAGCTCCAAGGTGGGTGAGGAGGGAGGTGGGCCAGGGGGGCTCGGGTTAGAGCACCCTGGAAACTCGTGTCCCCTAAGTCCGAGCCCCCGCGAGGGCCTGCGAGGGTCGGAGGAGAGGCAGGCAGGGCCGGCCTGCTGTCAGCCGCAGGGGCACCTCAGACGGATGCGAATGCTCCTTCACCCAGGGAGCGTGGGCAGGCAGGGGCGGTGTGTCCAGCCTGGCCCCTCGGTCGGGGTGTGGAGCTGAGGGCCACTTCTCAGAGACAAGGGAGACAGTTGCCGGGAGGAGCCCTCGCTTCTAGAGTCGTTTCCCTTGGGGTAGTGTCTCCGGCTCTCGGAGCCTTGGTCTGTAAGCCGGGAATAGTGGTCCCCGCTTGCCCACAGGGGATGGGGCGATCTCTCACAGGTCGGGGATGGGGCCTAGCCAGAGCCCTCCCCCGCCAGGCTGGCCTTCATCAGTGCTCTTCTCTCAAGAAGACATATTTCTTGGATGGGCCTGTTGAAACCCAGTTGGGCCAACGTGATGCCAGTCAGCCAGGCTCTGGGAGCAGTGTGCCAGGGGTGCCCTGCTCAGCCCTGAGCACCTGGGAGGGGCGGGGATGAGTGAAGAAGCTCCCTGGGCCGACACTCAGCCCAGGCCTCCTATTTTTCAGCTGCTTAGCCGTTCGCAGCTGCCCGGCCTGCAGGCTGCCTGGCATTTTCTACAGCATTTCAGCCTGGTGACCTGCCTAGCAGGGCCCTCGGTTCCTTTCCTCTGAGCTCGGCCCTCCTGAGCTGTGGGTGCAGCCGACCCTGGGCAGCACCGCTCCTGCTGTCGCCTGCCTCCTGCCCAGCATGGGCAACATCTTCTCTGGGCCGTCCCTTCTGTCCTCGGGGAGGCCCGACCCTAGGCAGCTCAGCAACGTCCTGGGGTCTCCCCACGGGCAGCACCAGGCGTCCCCACGTCTCCCCAGGGCAGCACTGCTCCTCTGTGGTTGCTGAGGCCAGCAGGGTGGTGGCTTGGGTGCCAGGCTGGGGCAGGCGCACATTGCCCCAGGGCCAAGGAGCCTGGCATCAGGTGGTGCTCAGATGCAGCTTTAGCACATAGCTGGGTGACCCTCAGGGATGTGCAGTTTCTCTGTCGCATTTGTATCATCAGACTTACGATGGTGGAGGGAGGACGAGGGCAGTGAATGTGAAGGAAAGGTATGAAACGGGTAACTGCCAGGTGGGGTCTGGGCTATAAGGGCACTGTCCCTGAGTCCTGGGGAGTGACCGGCGCCCAGAGGCGTTGCCGAGCCCAGCCCTCCCGGGAGTGGTAGGGCCAGAGGGAGGCCAGGCCCTTGCTGACACCTGCACTCTGCTCCTGGCAGCACAGACACTGGGTTACCCATGCCAGCCCCAGGCACTGCAGAAGGGGGCACTGAGGCCTAGCGAGAGCAAGCAGAGTGGCCCCCCGAGCCCTGACACCCCTTCTACTGTCTGCCCCAGAAAAGTGCCCTCATCAAGCTGGCCAACATCCAGGCAGCAGAAAAAGTGGAGGAGAAGAGCTTCGGCAGCTCGCATGTCATGCAGGTCATCTACACGGATGACGCAGGCAGGCCCCAGACCGCCTACCTGCAGTGCAAGGTGCAGACGTGTGGAGGGGCCCCTCCGGGAGGGGGTGCTGGGGGACCCTTCCAGGCAGGCTGTGATAAGGACGAAATCTGCTCCTTCCCGCCACATCAGGCACAGCGGGGCTGTGAGAACTGATGTGAGTCCAGTGGGGTCCGCCCCTGGGTGGGACCCCTGGAGGCCTCGCCCCGTCTCTGTTCGCACCGGCGTGTAGGCCTGTGTGTATCCACTGCGTGACAGGCGTGCCCGTGTGCACACTCTGGGGACTAGTTCACTGCCTGAGTTGGTACCATGTGTTATCCTCAGTCTCTGTGTGTGTCTCTGCTCTCAAGCCCCTTGTGCAGTCGCTTATGCAGCTAAGAAGTCCCATAAGTGCTCACTTCACATCTTTGGGAGGTTCTCAGAACCCCAGCTTTGAGGTAACGGCGTACAACAATGTGTAAAGCAAGCCCGTCCTCACATAATGTCTGCCTTTCACCATGGGCAGATTGTTTTTTCTCTACTTTTTCGTGAAGCAGCATTTGTTGAATGAAATGAAATGAAAGGGTCCGGAAGCACCTAGAAGCTCCCAGGCACTGTTCCAGATCTGGGGTACGGGCAGGCAAAACAGCCCGCCCTCTCAGAGCAAGGGAGCCCTCATGGGGCGCAGCGGGGACAGGGGGGCTGCTTTACAGAGGAAGGCCGGAGGGGGGCCTCTGACAGGTGGTGTTTGTGCAGGGGCCATGGTGAGGGGAAGAATCCTGGTCAGTAGGAGGCTGAGGCTGGACGGGACGTGGCCAGTTCCCTGGAGTGACGGTCCTACAGGTGGTGGCAGGTCACAGGGCTACCTACTGGACAGCACAGTTAGGGCACAGAATGCCCTCGGCCTTCCTGTTAGGGCAGGGCGCCAGTGGTGACTGAAGTCCAGGCCACGCTCTGCTGCCCGAGCCTTGTGCCCGGCGTGGGCCGCATCTGCGGGAGAGAGGGCACCTGTCCTGTTCACTCGGGGTGTCCGGTGGGCTGGGGAGCAGCGCCCCAGGGAAGGCGTGCTTCCTCATCGTGGCCACCCTCCACGCCCTGTAGTGCGTGAACGAGCTGAACCAGTGGCTGTCTGCGCTGCGGAAGGTGAGCGTCAACAACCCTGGGCTGCTGGGCACCTACCACCCTGGCGTCTTCCGTGGGGACAAGTGGAGCTGCTGCCACCAGAAGGACAGGACAGGTGGGCCCCTCGCCCTGCGTCCGTCCACGCCCCGTGTGCCGCGGGGACTCAGCTGAGGCCAGGCAGCCCCTGCAAAGGCCCGGGAAGAGCAGGCTCTGGGCCCAGGTGCTTGGAGATGGGGCCCACTGCGCCTGACCCTGACTGTGTGCCGCACAGGATGCATGAGGCATGAGAATCCTCGCTCGCGCCACTTAACCCCTCACGTCCCCAACTCATATGGGGAGCCCAGGGAAGGAGCTTCTTGCTGAGCCAGTGTTTGAAGAACACGAGGCGTTCTTGTGGGGACAGCTGGGGAGGGTGCCGAGTTCGCACACTTCCTTGCTGTCAGCTCGAGCTCTGACACCCGAGCTCTGAGTGTGTGTAAGTGCACCCTGGCCTTGCGCACTGGCGGGGCGCAGGGAGGAACCTCTAGAATGCTGGGTGATGAGGAAATGGCACGTCTGTGACCCCAGGCTGTGTGTGGGCCAGCCAGGAACATGGGCGGCTGGTGAGCACTTGGCATGAGGCTGCTGTGGCTGATGAACTGAGTTTTAAATTTTTTTTTAAGTTTTCACTGATTTTAAATAACCTCATGTAACCAATTTCTGTTGGTTAGGGAACTTAGAGAATATTCTCCCCTTGTCCCCACCTGCTTCATAAAACTCTGACTCCCCAGTCAGAGGAGACAGCACTTGGATCCCCAGCTCCAGGCAGGTGGTGGCTCTGTCCCCGGGGCCTAGCATGGTGTGGCCAGTGGAACCTGACCCCTACCCTGGCCCAGCCTGATGTGCCCAGTGGGGGTGAGGATGAGCAGTAGCGGCTCTTTCGAGGGTTATTGGACCTGCAGCCTCTGGCTGTAGCTGCCACGGGGGTGACCCTTGTCTTTGGTGCCCTGGGGCTCTCAGAATGAGGAGAGCCCGGTACCCCATTTTATGGGGGAGGAGAATGAGGGCGATACCTTTGCCAAGGCCATAAAGCCAGCAAGTGTCAGCCCAACTCAGTCCAAGGCACAAGTCCCCAACAGCTCACCCCACCAGACATGACATTTCCAGGCAGCGCCGGCTTCCTTCCAAACCTTCTAGAATGTTCCCCAGCGCCCCAGGTGGTTCCGCATTATGCCATGGCTCAGAGGCTGGGCCTCAGAATGATGCGCCTGAGTCCAGAGCGCTCCCTTTCCCGGAGCTCCCCCAGCACCTGCCCACAACGTCTCTCTGCCCCCAGATCTTGGCTGTGATAAGACCCGGTCACGGGTGACCCTACAGGAATGGAGTGACCCTCTGGACCACGACCTGGAGGCCCAGCTCATCTACCGGCACCTGCTGGGCGTGGAGGCCGAGCTGCGGTGAGGAGGCTGGAGGAGGCGGGGGGGGACAGAGGACTGGTCACTCCTGTCTAGTCAGACCCAGCACCTTCGCCTTCTCAGCCCATCGGGGCGGCGCTGCACCTCTGCAGGCCGAGGCAAGGTGTGGCTACCTCTTGCCTGTGCTGCTCTGCTCCCGCCTCTGCCCACGCATCTGCCCACGCTTCCCGTGGTGCCCTCAGAGTGCAGCCATTTACCGTTTTCCTCTCAGTGGTTCTCGACGCTGGCTCCAACTTAGAAAACACAGGATGCTTTTCAAAAACAGCTTTAAAAATCAGGATTCCTGGGCCCTACCCGTGGACTCAAAATTTCTGTAGGGGTGGGAGCGGGGCTGGGGCCCCGGCATGGGATACTGTAAAGCCAGGTGCGCCCCGGAGCACGGCTTCCCCTGCGCCTTCTCCCTCCTCTCAAGGCCTCTGGAGGGTCTCTGCCAGCGATAGCCCCGCTTCCCTGGGAGCTGCCGTCCAGCACCCTCCGGGTCGCCCTGCGGCCACCTTCCGCCTGACGGGGCTGCGTTATCAGCCCCCGGCCCTGCTTTGGCTCCCCCGCTCAGTGACGTCACCATCCTGCCACTTTGCTCCTGAACCCCACCTACCCGGGTCCGCCCTCCCAGGCCACACCAAGAAATTGCCCTTCGTCCTCCCCCTCATTTTCCAGGCTCCATTTGACTCCCCCTTTGTGTAAGCATGTGTTTCACAGCCACTGCATCCACTAGGAACTCTGTCCCCACTGAAGCAGGAGGTGGTGGAACCAAACCCAAACTCAAGCGACCTTGGGTTCAGGTGGTCCCCCCTGGGGACCCGTGCCGAGGTCCTGACACCCCCGCCCCACCCCAGGAGCGCCCCTGCAGAGCCGCTCAGCCTCCCCCCCCACCATCCCCCCTCACCTCCTCCAGTGTCCAGCCTCGCTGGCTGCGGCCCTCCCGTCCACGGCGCCTGCTGATGGCCCCTTGGCTGCCCTAACGTCAGCACACATGTGGGGACTTGAAACAGCAGGATTGATTCTGTCCGAGTTCTGAGGTCAGAAGAACAAAGTCGGTGTGAATGGGCTGGTGCCCCCCCCCCCCCCCCGCTTCTGTCCTCACGACACTGGCTTCTTGCTTTGACCTCGTCTCCGCTTCCAAAGACCCTGTGGTTGCAGTGGCCTTTCTCCGTGCCCTCCTCGCCCCCCAGTTCACGGCAGCCCCCCGGCAAGCCCAGCTCTTGGCTTAGCTCCTGAAACCCAGCCAGACCTCGCCTCTCCTCACATGTCTCCACCACGGTTCACCCACGTCAGGCCTCTGCAGCTCTCACGATCCACTGTGCACAGTCCTCAGAGCACCCCCCTCAAACAAAGTAGACCTCATTATTCCCCTGTTTAAGCCCCTCATGACTTCCCACGCATTTAAAACCCAGAGGCCTTCCCTGGGCCCTCTGTGGCCAGGCTGGCCTGCTGGACCCCCACCCCTCCCCCCACCGCCCCGAACCAGCTGCAGCTACCCTTGCCTTCTTGCGTCTCTGCCCGCCCCTCCCCCAGGCCCTCAGCACTTGCTGTGTCTTTGAGGCTTTTCCCTAGGGGACTTGTTCCCTCACCTGGTTCAGGCTTCTGCTCAAGTGCCTCCCAGTCAAAGAGGCCTTTCTCCCCCGCCGCTGTGACTGCAGCAGCTCTGGCTCTCGCTGATAGGTGCTGTTTCCTCCGTGCCCGTATGCCAGCTACACTGTGAGCCCCTAAGGGGCACCTCTGGTGTCTGCTGCACTAATCCCAGTACTGAGAACACAGCCTGCCCCTCCCCAGCTCCCTCAGTGAATGTTGAATAGGCAAGGGCAGAGGGTAGGGGGTGGCGTTTGGGCTACTCTGTAAGGATTACCTGGATCTGGAGAACAAGCCAGGGAAGGGCATAGTGGGCGGGCACCAGGGCCACATGGAGGAAAGGTCAGGTGATCACACCTGCGAGAAGCAGGTAAGCAGGCAGGCGGCCCCTCAGTGCCTAGAAGGCATCTAAGGGGAAGGAGCCTCTTGAACCCCGCTGAGGGACAGATCTCTCCCAGGACAGGTGCAGGAGACAGTCTGAAGTGCTGGGCAAGGAAACCTACTGAGGGACTTCGGGCCAGAGGCCACGCCTCCCTAGCTCGGAGCAGATGTTCCTGAGAGCTGCCCTCAGGACGCCCTGAAATGTCTCTGTTCCCATAAAGAGGGGCCTCTTTACCTGGTCAATTAAATCTAGGGGTTGTCAGGTTACCACTACCAGTTTTTCCAGGGCTTCCAGAAGCACGGGACAGGACTAGAGCAGTGAGGAAATTTCCCCTTCCCCTCTGGCTCTCCTTGGGTTGGTCGAGCCATTATTGTCAGACAACTTAGAAGAAAAGAATGAATGTGATTACATGTGTATGGAATGTCTTCGAATGCGAGAACGCAGACACTGGGGCAAATGGAACAAAATGAGTAGCCTGAGCTGGGGAGCAGGAGAGGGCCCAGGCAGCAGGGAGGGAGGAGCCAGACCAGATGCTCTGTAATTACCGTCTGCCCTGCCCCATGAACCAGTTTGTCCCACAGCAAGGTTCTTTCTGGTAAGAGTAACTGCCTCAAGTTCCATTCTTCTGGGTAGTTAAGGGAGTGTTAGAGTTTCTCATGCGCCAGCAGGGCACATGCCAAGTGATCTCTCCCAGGAAGACCTGTTCTAGAATTCTCGGGGAGGCCTATCGTTCAGTACCTTTTGTTGACCTACAGTTGGAGGGGTGCGGAAGATGAGAGGGAGAGAGAGAATGGCAGGTGACCAGCCCCAAGACCCGGACCCCTGTTTCCTCCTATAGCTAGCCCCGCTTCTGGCCCCTCCGGCTCGGCAGGCCCACAGTGGGTCACTCTGCCTTGATAGCAAGAGCACCCAGAGCCTGCCCTGTCTTCCCCCACAGGGAGAAGCACCGGAAGCTGAGTGCAGGGACAGAAGCAGGTTCTGAGCACAAAGACCCTGGTGAAGGTAGGTGTCTCCCACCTGGACTCGAGGTGACCTAATAAGCCTTTTGCAGGGTGCTCTGGGAAAGATGCTGGGAGGTCAGACCCTGCCTGCTCTGCCCTCACTCCACGTGTGCCTCCAGCCCCCAGGGACCCACTGGCCGAGCTGCTCCAGGTGTTACAGGCCCTCCGGGAGGCCCACAACAGTCCTGCTGGCTGCCTGCACACAGAGCCAACCCGCCTCCCGGAGCTGCAGACATGAGGCCTGCCCCAAGCTGAATCCTCATCAGGTGCTTGGAGACTCCAGTGCATTCTGGGCCCTTTACCTCATTCCTTCTCATTGGGGTGCAAGGCCTGGATCTCCCTTCAGTGTAGTGAATTGAGGGAAGCAGTGACTGGGCTGTCTAGCAAGCCAGAGCTGACCAGATTTTAGTCTTCTGTGGCCCGCCAGAAGTCTCTAGGGGATTCTGGGCCTCCGACTTCTCTGAGGACTGACTGCTCCTGCAGCCATTGTTCCTGCTAGGTCAGGCCCCTCCCCCACTCCTCCC
>NW_004567125.1:974163-979083 GCF_000260355.1 Condylura cristata | reverse complement strand
CCCCCCCCATCAATCCTCCTCTCCTGCCCAGGGCAGACCCACTCAGAAACCACCCCTAGGAAGGTCGACGTTTGATGAACTGACACTCCTTGGTCTTAGAGAAGCAGGAGGGAACAAGGTGCCCCTTGACCTCAGGCCTTGACCTCAGCACCCTCCTCCTGGCCAGCCCTCCTTGCCCACTCCCCTCACTGCCACTGGCTGTGCCCCCTGGGAGAGCACTGTGGTACTCTGTTTTTGACAATAAATCTTCTGTGACTGCCGCAGCTCTGGGGTCTCCTGCAGAGGTTGAGGTTGGGGATGGGCCTGATGGCCCCCCATGGCTGCTGCTGGTGGTGGAAGGCTTGGGGGGCTGCCAGCTTAGCCTCTGCATCTCCAGCCCTCCCTCCTTGCTTTCCCCACCCCAGAGGGGGCACCTTTCTCCTCCACTGCTGGCCCCACCACATCCCTGGGCCCCTCACCCCCAACCCCCAAGCTACAGAGCCTGTTGTGTCATCAGCTGTCCTCAAAGCCTCCACATAGGCCCTTCTGCCAAGTCCTGAAGACTACAAGGTGGGGACCGTTTGGACCCTCAAGTCATGTGCCCTGACTCTGGCAGTGGCCCTATACCAACTCCCTCACAAACCTCCCCACCGCCTCCCATCCAAGTTTACCTCCAGCATAACTGATGAGAAGGGAGGACAGGTCTTCAGGGCTAAAACTAAGTGAGCTCAGAGCTGAGCCTGTAAACCTTAGACCTGGACGCTACCCAAGGACCTGGTCATAGGCTGAACCCCTGACCTGCTGTCCAGCCAGGCTCTGGGGCAGGCAGCACCTTGGCCCTGAAGGGAGGCATAGAAAGAAAGGGATGTTGGAATGATATGGGGGTGCGCCGACCTCTTATGGCCATGGTCTGGATGAAGGGCTGTGTCCCCCCTGCCCCAGGCAGCCCTAGGGTGTTCATCAGTTGCAGAGTTAGTCCCTCCCACCCAGCACCCCAGGACTTGGGGTTAGGGGTAGCCCTGCCTGCTTTGTCCCTTCCCCAGCATCAAAACCTGGTTCTCTAGCTACTTCTATAGGGCTTCACTGAAGTCTCAGGCCTGTTGGACCTTCCTGGCTTTCAGGAAGGAACCTCATGGTCAGGAGGCAGGAACCCCGGGGCCTACTGAGCCCTGAGCAGGGCATGAGGGGAAAGAAGTACACAGATAATCAGAGTCCTGGAATTTTTTTTTTAAGATTTATTTACTTATGCACACAGAACTGGGATACAGGCCAGAGGTGCAGGGCAGTGAGAGGGGTCACCAGAGACAGAGTGGGGAGCAGAATAGGTGGGTCAACCAAGTACACTGCTGAGGGGAACAGCGGGCAGGTCAGGAGAGGCCTGCCGCGCCATGTGGGTCACCTCTGGGGCTGGGGGCTCGAACTCATAGTGAAGAGGCTGCGGGTAGCTTGAGTGCTGCGTACTAACCGGTTGTGCCACCAGGGAGTGCCAGAGTCCTGGATTTTATCTTACAGCCACCCACCTGGCAACACCCACCTGGCAACACCCACCATAGGTCCTGGTGTGGGTGTGGCCACCTCTGCCAGAGGGAAGTTAACTAAGTACCTGGCACTGCCCACATTTGTGTATGCCCCACACACCGAAGGTTGCCCCTCAGACAGTGTGCAGAGCCGTCTGATCAGGCCTCGGATGGATGTCCACAGCCCAAGTAGCTAGCATTCAGCCCGGGCCAGGCAGCTCGGAGCCCACCCGGGCTTGGCGCACTCATAACACAAAGGAAATCTAGGGAAGTTCCCACCAACATTCCGGGCCGGTTCCTGTCAAAGCATCATTTATTAATGTGTTTTTTAAGATGACTATAAATAGAGAATGAATACCTGTCGAAGATTTTACACATCAGTTGAGAAAACAAGTATTTGGCAAAGCTGGCTCATGGGATATTTTGAGAAGCTAGGTATTTGTAAGTTTTGAGAACACAAAGTAGGATTGTTACATTAGATACAAAACTACGAAACTCTTGAGTTTTCTCCTCTATGGGCTAGAAATCAAGGAGTAATAGGGTCTTGATTATAACCAAATACTAGAGAGCGAAATCAAAGAAGTCCACTCCCCAAGCCTTTTTGTGTAAGGCCAAGCATAGAGGTCTTGGTCACAGATAACTGAATAAACAAAGGGACTGGTATAGTTCAGCAAAATTTTTCTTTATAAAAACAGCAGCAAGTGCAATTTGGCCACAAACTCAGTTTGATGATCTTGACTGTAGCTAACGAATTGACCCTTGGTCAGGCCTGTGCAACAGTGAGCCGGTGTCACACCCACCGAAGGTGACTCCACCCACAGCTGAATGATGTCCCAGCAGCCCCTTCCTCAGTGGGCCAGGCAGGCCTGTCTTACAAGAGGATGGAATAGTTCTAGGCTGTGTCTTGGGACATGCCAACACCAGGCCACTCATGGATGGGTGGGCAACTTCTGAAGCCCACATTTCATGCCGGTCAGAATCAAAGGACAACTGTCATTAAACAACCTAAGAGGACAGGCTTTGAGTGGCAGGGAGTGTGAAGCCCCAACTGGGTGAAAATCCTTCACCTGCAGGCCTCTGCAGTCCTGGCAAAGGTGGGGTCCCCTGGCCCAAGATTTTCCAAGGTGATCTAGAAAGGGAGAGAGTTATACAGACTCAGGGCATTGTTACCCTCATCACCTTCAGTCCACTGCAGTTAGAGAGCTCCCCCCAACACACACTTGGCCTCAAGGGGTCAGCACGGGTCCCTCTCCCGTCCCATCCCTCTCGGTGAATGGCATCCTGACCCCAGCCTTCAAGTAGGAAATGGCCTTCCCAGGAAGTGGTGGGGATGGCTCCAGATTTCACTGAGGGCTCCTCAGCTGCTGCTGAGTCCCAGAGGAGCAGGTGGGAAGCTGTTAGGGCTCCAGTAGCTAATCAGACCCCAGCCCCTGTTTCTAGATACAGCTCAAGTAGGGTCTTCATAATAAGCTTCCCTCTGTGAAATGTCTAATCAAACAGGGACTCATACACTTCCCCCTGGGGTTCTGTGTACCTCTGCCTCCTTCAGCCTGTTGCTTCCCTAACAAAGTTCCCTGGGCCACAAGTCCAGTTGGCAAGGCCCGACAGCCGACTGTGGGTCTGCAGCCCCTCCCTGGGAGCGCTGAGGCAGGGGCTTACACACGACGTCTGGATACCCACGAGCCCGTCAGGCCTCTCGGACCCGCTGGCGGCCGGGTCTGTCCGTCCACAGCCGGCGCACTCCTAAGGCACACTTCCAAAGAGGGATTAGGGGACCTGCGGGGCGCAGAGGCGCTAAAGTTGTGGTTCCCGCCTAGCTGGGAAGAGAATGACGTCTCAGAAAGCTGAGCGTGCGCAGGGCGGAGACGGGCTCGCGCACGCGCAGTCGCCAGCCTCCCGCCGCGCCCGCTTTCCTCGCGCCTGCGCCAGACCCTCCACTCCGATGGGGGGCGTGAGCCGGGCCCGCCACCTCCGGGGTAACCCGGAAGCGGTCGCTAACCCGGAAGCGGTCGCGTAAACGGGACTGGGGGCGGCGGCGGAGGCGTCGGTACGGTCTCGGCTGCGGTGCGAGTATGAACGCCCCTCCTGCCTTCGAGTCGTTCTTGCTCTTCGAGGGCGAGAAGAAGTAAGTGGGACCGGAGGGCCGAGAGGGTCGGGCGTCGAGTCGCGGGCCCTGGCGGGTTCTCCCGGCCCTCTGCCGCGGGCACCGAGCAGCCTTGGCTTGCACGTGCACTCTGCCAGACTCAGGACAGCCCTGCGAGGCAGCGGTGAGCTACCCGGTGTGCAGACGGCACTTGCCCAGAGAGGCGAGGAACTGCCCCGGCTTGTTCAAAGCCAGAACGCGCGACTCCAGAGCCCCCGCCCGCTGTCTGGCCGCCGCCTACCAGGTCTTCTAGCGGCCCGGCCCGGCGGCCAACTCCAGGGGCTTGCGCCTGTGTGAAGCCGCGGCCGCTGCTCGTGCCCTCAGGGGAGAGGAAGGTGAAGTCTAGTGGTCAGGCAGGCTTGGCGCCTGGACACCCCCACCCCCGCCTTGCCTCATCTGGAGGCCTGGCCGACTGGGGTATCTCGTCAGCGGATTATCTCTCGGGCGAGGTGAGATGACGTCGGCCGTGTGGCCTCAGAGGTCGGCACGCAGAAGAGCCTCCTAAACGGGCTGCTGTTCTCTTAACAGCCTTGTATGCAGGGTCCGTGGTCTAGGCCCTGCCAGCCACTTTGGTCTTCTCGGCGAGTAGTTCTTAAGTGAGGCCAGTTAGGATCCCCAGGACATTTAGCGATGTCGGGGAGCTTTTTGAGATTTCTCAAAGCATGAGGGTACTACTGTCATCTAGTGGGTAGATGCCAGGAGTGCTGCTAATATCTCACAGTTTACAAGACCGCTTACTACAAAACAGCGTTGTCCAGCCTAAAATGTTAGTGGTACCAAAGTTGGAAAACCGCTTTCAGTCTAGAGCTTGCGGGGGGGGCCCTTGGGGTCAGGGTTAGACTCTGATAGACTCAGTGATGCTCTCAGAGAGGTCTTTGTGGGGGGCCCCTGGGGTCAGGGTTAGACTCAGTGATGCTCTCAGAGAGGTCTTTGTGGAGTGGACGATTGACAGCTGCCAGAAGCCTCTGCCTCTTCCTAGGATCACCATTAACAAGGACACCAAGGTACCCAATGCTTGTTTGTTCACCATCAACAAAGAAGACCACACGCTGGGAAACATCATTAAATCGTAAGTCTAAGTCACAGAATGTGTAATGGGACTCTTGGAGGCAAAGCACAATTCTGGCACATGGCACATCCCCTGCACTAGCACTGCACACTTTGGCACACTGCACACTGCACACCTGAGACCTCAGATGATATGTCCTGGCCAATGTTAAATAAAATAAAAGGACTTGCTTCCCTGACCGTTCTATCAAAGTCTGTCTATCATTGGGTGGG
>NW_004567125.1:944686-973928 GCF_000260355.1 Condylura cristata | reverse complement strand
GGGGGAAGAGGAGATGGTGAGTTGACCAGAGTTGGGGTAGCAGAACAGCAGACAGGGACAGGCAGAAACACGAAAGCACGCTGCCCAGAGGTCTGCTGCACCATGTGTGCGCTGGTCAGCCCCCTGGCTGGGGATCGAACTTGGGCCCTAGGCCATGATGGCACTGAGCCCTAACCCCTAGGCCAGCCAGGGAGGCCCTCAGAGGTGAGCTCAAAACGTCTGTCTTATTGATGAGTTGTTAGGTAGGGGAGTTGTTAGGTAGGGGTTAAGCCTGTAATAGAAGAGCAGGAACAGGAACACCTGGGGTTGGGCCTCAAGTACAACCCCAGCCTTAGCCCAACAGGAAGATTCCTCTCTGCTAGGCTCAGCCTCCCTCACCTGCTCCCACCTCATGTCTGTATTCCAGACAGCTGTTGAAAGACCCACAGGTGCTGTTTGCTGGCTACAAAGTCCCTCACCCCTTGGAACACAAAATCATTATCCGCGTGCAGACAACCCCGGACTACAGCCCCCAGGAGGCCTTTACCAATGCCATCACAGACCTCATCAGCGAGCTCTCCCTGCTGGAAGAGCGGTTCCGGGTGAGGAGTCAGACAGCAGCTGGGAGAGGGGGCGGGGGCTTCCTTTGATTTATATGTGGGAAGGGGTGGTGGCTGTTACAGAGAGAGGGCTTGCCAGCACAGCCTCCGGAAAGGGTGGACTGAAGGACAATGCAGCTAAGGCCTGCAGCTGCTGTCTACACCCACAGCTGGAATTGACCCATACCCCAGCTCCTCTGTGCCTTCTGCCTTCTCTAGAAGCAAAGGTCCAGCTGCATTTGCTGACGTGGTAGGGGAAGGAGAGCTCCTCCTAGGATGGGGGTCCCATAGCTGAGGCCATAAGGGTGTGGGCACACCTGTTCATTGGCAGGGGCCCCCAAGTCTGAGCCCAAGTGAGATGGGAAGAAGAGCTGCGCGAGCCGGCCAGGCTTCGCCATGTGCTCACATCTCAGCCATGTGCTCGCATGGAGCCCCTCTGCGCCCGGCCTCACTATGAGAAGTGCTGAGGGGAGGGTTAGGCCGGCTCAGCGGGCTGGTTGCCCGGCTTCTCAGAGCTGTTTGGTTCCTGGCTTACTGCTTCTGTAGAGCTCACGGCTGCAGCTTGGAGTAGTATCCTGGCGCCGTTAGTGTTGTGGGGTTGCACGTCTGACGGCCTTACTGTGGACATTCCACTTACATCTTGCACTGCTTTCTCCCTCTCCCCCAGGTGGCCATCAAAGACAAGCAAGAAGGAATAGAATAGCGGTGTGGATGGCATCACTCCGCAGGCACGGGGCAGCAGCCTCTCCCAGCTGTGGGTCTCCTTGTAGATATCCCACGAGCCCCTGACCCCCGACACCCTGTACATAGATGGTTTTTCTAATAAAGTGTGGCAGAAGCCCCCCCATGTTTCAAAGCTGCTGTGGCCCACGGCCAGCGTACTCTGGCCAGGAGATCCAGATTTCCATATGGGGGTGTTAGAATAAGCTCAGTCTGCAACCAACAACTGGGAGTAGGTTGGGGTTGCTGCCAGGAGGGAAGTGAGAACCCCCCTTCGCCCACGCAGCTCCGCTCCCAGGTCTGCCTTCTTAAAGTAGCACAAGATTGGACCCACACACATGCCACAGGCTTCTCACAGAGTTTAATAAAAACACCCACAGAAAAAATACCCCCCATCATTATAAAAGCTGAATAAGTTGTGTTGTGTCCCTGGTACTTTGTGCAGGGCAGGAGCTCCAGCTAGAGGCTACTGTCTTTTCCAAATGGCCACGATGTTGGAGTCTGTCAGAGCGGTGAGGTAGGTAAAGGTGGGGTTGGCCACCACTGTGTTCACCATGGTCTTGGTCACCGCCTGGCCCAGGGCCTGGGGTTGAGGCCACTTAAGGATCTGGTGGGAAGAGAATGCTCAGGGCTTGTGCTCCCCAGACACCAGCCCAGTGTGTGTGTGTTTAGGGGCGTGGGGTGCATACCTGCACTGGAGCCTGCGGGGCTGCCGGCAGAGGCAGCTGCTGCGTCAGGACCTGCCTGATGTCGTAGATCCACACGTTCCCCTCCTCGTCCCCACAGAGCACAACCCCCTCATCTGCAGAGAGAACAGGAGCCTAAGGAGTGGGCCAGAGCTCCAAGGGGAGGTGGGGAGGGGCGGCAGGCTCACCAGGACAGGCACTGAGCGAGAAGTAGGCCAGATCCGTGGGTGACCACTGCAGCCGAGCCAGCACAACCACTGCCACTGTGGACTGGCCACCCCGGCCTGTCCAGGTCTGGCTCCAGCTCCATAGGCAGATGGTGCCGTGGCCATTCCCCTTGGAGGCTGTGGGAGAGAACAAAAACCTGCCTGAGGGCCTCTCTAGGCCCTTCTCTGTGCCACACTAGGGACCCCTCAGAAGCCCTTTGACCTAGACCCCAGCCTAGGGGAATGCAACCCACAAAGGGCTGGGTCCATTCGGGTCCTGGGGGGTCAGGCTGTCTCTTGAGCTGGGCTCACTCACCCACAACATCCTCATTCACAAATGCCAGCCCATCCACTCTCCGTCCAGATGCCTCAGAGCCCTCAGAGAAGACAAACTCCACTTCACATGCCCTGTGGGGCAGCAAGAGACCCTGGTCAGCTACTTGCACATACGAGCTCAGGCACTGAGACATTGGCCAGGCAGCTGCGCTGGGCCCTGCCTGTGCGAAGACTAGATGGACCCAGAAGGTGCCTTCCAAATGCTGGACGGAGCCACACTTGAGTTCACAGATGGGCGCGAGGAGCCTAGAAGCATGAGGGGCTGGCTCTTTGGGGACTGGGGCATAGCCAGGATGCATTCGGGAAGGTTCCCAGGAGAAGCACTGGGGCCTCGGAAGGGAGAGCATGGGGCTTGCTCTGACCCCAGAGACACTGGGAAGTGGCTGCCTGATGCTCCCAAGCTGAGAGAGTGCAGCAGTCACCCAGAACCCTGAGGAGGCTGAAAGGCGGCCAAGTACCAACTATGAAGAACAGACACATCTGACAGGTGAGAGAAATGGTGCCACAGCGGGGCAGGCAAGAGGCAGGCAGGCACAGGGCTACCCCAACTCTGGCTGGACAATGACCACTGCTGAGGCTTCCGCTGCCCTCCTACCACCTGCCCTAAGAACCTCCCCAGACTACTCCCTGGCTACAAACTATATTACAAAGCTATAGTAATGAAAGTATTGTCATTAAGACAGAACAATGGAACAGAATAGAAAGAAAGAAAACCATGTATACATGGTCATAGGATTTATGCCATAGGAGGCTGGAAAATGAGGAACAGTCCAGCAGCTGCTGGGAAAACTGGATCCCCACACAAACATTAACTCAAGATGGATGAAACACTTGAGTAAGAACTAGAAGCAGGCCCCTTCCTGGTGGTGCAACGGGTTAAAGCACAGCACTACAAAGCTAGCTGTAGCCGCTTCAGCTTGAGTTCGATCCCCGGCCAGGGAGGTGACCCACATGGTGCTACAGACCTCTCCTGACCTGCTCACTGCTCCCCTCAGCAGTGAATTTCAGTCATTTGGCCTGTTCTGCTCCCCACTCTGTCTCTGATGAATCCTCTCACCACCCCCTGATCCTCTGGTCTGTACCCCTTTTCTGTATGCATCAATAAGTAATTTTTAAAAAGGAAAAACTGAAAGCAGATTTCCAATTAAAGATCTGGTTAGCTTGACATGGGTCTTAGCAATGTTTTTCTGTATCTGACCCGAAAGGCAGGGCAACAAAAGTAAAAATAAACATGGAACTCATCAAAATTTGTAGTTGAGCTTCTACACAATGAAGGGAAACATCATCAAAAGTATTATACACAGAGCGAAAGGAGACACTTGCAAATCACATATGATGAAGGGTTAATAATAGCCAAAACACGGGCCCTCCCTGATGGCACAGCGGGTTAAAGCACTGTACTAAGAAGCTTAAGCCCCTTCATGTGAGTTCGATCCCCGCCTGCCCCGGAGGTGACCACATGGCGTGGCAGACCTCTCCTGACCCGCCTGCCGCTCCCCTCAGCAGTGTACTTCGGCGATCTGCCTGTTCTGCTCCCCACTCTGTCCCTGGTGAATCCTCTCACCCTCCACATCTTTGGCCTATACCCCAGTTCTGTATGAATAAATATTTTTTTAAAATAGCCAAAATACACAAAACAATGCAGGCAACTCAAAAATATGATTAGAAATTGGCAGAGAAACTGAACAGTTTTCCCAAGACCATACACAACTGGCCCTAATGAAAAACTCATCTGGGAGGTGCAAATGAGAAGTCAGAGTCGGAGACCTGTCAGCATGACCGCGGCCGGAGGCCAGAAACAGGCACTGGGATGCCGCAAACTGCTGCGACCACCATGGAGAACAGGGAAGGACCTCAAAAAATGGAAAACACAATGGCCAGGGAATGCACTGAAAGCTGGAGACCCCAGGTTCACGGCAGCACTCTGTAGTAGCCAAGGCCTGGGGACAGCCTTCTCGCTGCCCTTAGGAGAATTCAGAATCTTAGTCTGCAGCGAACAAAGCCCAGCTCGGGCTGCCCAGCCTGCTACCTCTGTGCCAACTCCCCAGCTCTGGGCTGTGGCTATGGCCTGCCCGTGCCTCCTGAGCCTGCCCGCCTCGCAGGCTCCTGTGGACAGCCCGAGCCAGAGCCTGTGCCGCGGCTCCCGCTCCTCTGAAGCACCTCACTCCTTTATAGATGGCACCACTTTGGGGCGTACTGGCTGCCTTGCGTAATGTCTGTCTCCAACAGGACCTCAGGCTGTAGCAGGGACCCCAGCATTCTTCAGCCTTCCAGGGGGTACAGACAAACCTCAAGTTCAGGGAGGCAATGAAAAGAGCACGCTGTGGATCGGGTACCTGCTCCTAGAAGCTGCCCACACACAAGTTCACTAGGGCCATGGTGAGGCACCATTTCAAATCCAGTTAAAGACACTACAAATGTTTAAAATTTAGCAGGCAGGTGTGGAAAACTTGTTTCAAGTTGTCCAAGACAAAGCCTCTTATGTTCCCTTCCTTAGTCATTAAAACTGTCACCTGCCAACTCAGAAATAACCTGCCTCTCACCGCCTCTCCTCACCCTGAGCATGGGGACTCCCCGGCCTTCAGACTCCACCTGCGCTGCGACCCAACAGGCCCATTCCCCGGACACCATCACCTGGTCTCCACCTGCCTGGGACGCTGCCCTCAGGAGGGTCACGCCGCTGGCTCTGCAGGAACTGAGTCAGCAGTGGAGCCAGAGCTAAGGGGGAGGTCAGAGGGTCGCACCTGCCTCAGCTGGACAAGTAAGGGAGAGGTCGTAGGCCCTTTCCCCGAGACACGAGCAGGAGGGAGACAGGCTAGCTCTCTAGCTGCCCCGGCAGGGGTTTGGCTCAGCCCTCCTGCAGGCGTGTCAGCCCTCCACACTGGCAGTTCTGCTCTGAGGCTCGGCCTTCTTGGCATCCCAGTCTCACCTCCTCTTCGAGGGCTGGTCCAGCCGCACATCCCAGCAGCAGCAGCCGCCCTCACAGCCAGCTAGCAGGTAGGTGTCTGGGCAAGAGGCCACGGGGCAGAGGCGCAGGGGGATGGAGGTGGTGTCGAGAGTCAGCAGCTGGCTGCAGGAGAGGGAGCGCCTGAGCCACAGACCAGATGTCTGCCCCATCACCGCCAGCCCGCCCCACCCCAGCCCTGCCCCAAAGCCTCACCTGGCCTGGAATTCATAATCGTGGTTGAGCACCCCGATGTCCCAGAGGATGATCCGCTTGTCATAGGAGGCCGCTGAGCAGGAGATGGAAAGAGAGGGGGCCCTGAGGAGATCCTGCCCCTCCTGCAGGTTGCACCCCAGGCTGGACCCAAGTGAGCTCCTCTGAGGGAGGGAGGGAGGATCTGGGGCCTTAACAGTCCTTCTGTTGCTCCAACTTCAGTGCCCTGAACCTCTGCTCATACATCACCCTTAGGCTCAACACATCTGGAAGGCCAGAGGTCCCCACCCTCCCAGGATGGACACAGTGGACCACGCTGCTGAACTCCAAGGGCCTGAGAAGGGTGTGGGTCGAGCTCGGATCTGAAGCCCCACCAGTTGGTCATGAAGCCACGGCCCCTCTACCACAGCCTCGGCTGATCACAGCAGCCAGCGAGGGCCCCGCCACATAAGCTCCCTGCCCGCCCGGGGAGGGTGTGCCGAGGCATCAGGGCTGCAAAACTCGATTGCTGGGGTCCCTGGGAGGATGGGGAGAGGATCTTACTGAAGAGATGGGTCTCATGGGTGGGGCTGAAGCAGAGGGTGGCAATGGCCTTCTTGTGGGCCCGGATGACCCCACAGCAGAAGCCGGCCCGCACGTGTAGCAGCCTGACCAGGCCCCGCAGGCCTGCAGCTGCCAGCACACTCCAGCGCTTCTTGTGGCCTGCCTGTGTGACCACGGTCAGGGCTGTCCAAGCCACAGAGAAGAACTCCTAGGGAGGGGAGAAGTGGTCAAGAAGTGCAGAGCTTCTTATGCGCACGTGCACTGGGTGTGGGGCTCGGGACTGAGGCGCAGCAGCAAAGGAAAAGGCCACCTTGGGAGCAGGGGGCTGGGCCTGGGCCCCAGGGAGCAGGGGTGTGCCCGCTGCCCTGCAGAACGGGCCTGGCCCTCACCTCTCCAGGAGACTTGTACTTGTGCAGAACGATGCCCGTCTGGCAGTCAATCACACACACCGCCTCCCCGCCACACGTGGCCACGGTCTGGGACGTGGCCCCTGCATGCCCTGTGACGAAAGGTCAGCCCAGTAGCAACATTTTCTGGAGTGATCCCTCTGGCTCCCTCCTCCCAGCCTCAACACTTTCAAGCTGCTGGTCTCGCCTGATTCCACCCTGGCTGGCCGCCTGCCTCCAGGTGGTACTCCCAGGCCTCCTGTCTGCAAGCTCGCTCTGCTTTCGTCTACTGTGGTGCCACCTGCCCGCCCGCCAGGGACGTACCCTCCTCCCAGGCTGGCTCAAAGGCACAGGCCCACAGCTGGGTCTCCAGGTCCTGAGGGCTGTTGTTCTTGCTGTGGCACTGCAGGAAGTGCAGGGGCTCCAGCTGCAGGCCAGTCTGTGAGGGTGCAAGGGGTCAGGGCTGCCAAGCCCCTGCTCCCACCATGCTCCCTCCACCTTGCCAGCTTACCTGGCTGCCATCGGAGCTTGGGGGGCTGTCCTCCCCCTGGGCTGATGGCGAGAGGCAAACCCGCTTGTTGGAAGAGAAGTTGAGTGGGGCAGCTTCCGGTCGTTTCAAGGCCACTGGCTTGGCCTGTGGAGGGGGCAGGGAGTGGGCTGAGGGCCTTGTGGCCCCATGTCCAACTGCCTGGGCTTCCTCCCTATCACAGGCTAGGCCTTCTCATTGGCGTGGGAGGACACTGCTGGTCCAGGGTCCGAGGAACCGGCTTGCTATGAGAGGCCATTTCCCAGGCTCGTTTCTAGGAAACCCCCTTCACTTTACACCCCCTCCCCCCCAAGCAGGAACGGACAAAGCAGGTCCTCAGACCCCCATAGCATCACTCACCCTGGGCTTCTGGGCAGCTGTGGCTTTGGGGGGTCTCTCAGGGACCTCTGCTTCATACACCTGGGACCCGCCGGAGGCCACCAGCTCCTCAGAGATCATCTGCACCTGGGTGGATGAGGCATCAAAAGCTGGGCACAGCCCTTCCCCAGAGGAGGGAGGTGAGTGGTGAGTGGTAGGAGACAGCTTTCCTGAGGTGGGAAAGGATCTTCCCACCCCACTCCTCACAAGCCCTTGTGGTCAGAGGCTGCCCTGCAGCCGAGGACACGGAAACCAGGGAGATGGGAGAGCCCAGTCCCAGCTCAACAAGATGAGGACGTACCCGCCACTGGGTGAACTCGCTGAGGGACTCCGGCCCGTAGCGGACATCCCTGACGGCAGCCTTCACAAAGTCGGCCCGGGCCTTCTCAGTCTCCTCCTCGGGGCTGAGTGTGGACATGAACTTCTTCCAGTGAGCTGTGACCTGGCGGGAGAGGAACCAGTTCCAAGCCCAGCCCACCCTAGCTGTCCTGGGCACTCCATGGTCTCTCTGCTCCCAATCTCAAAGCCATAGGTGCTTCACCCTTGCTTTCTAGAAGTGTCCCTGGAAGCTGCCCTAGCTGCAGGTTGCACAAACCTAAGGCCACTCCAAAACCACGCAACTCCCCAAAAGGGAGGAACTGGCCCAGGATAAAGTAACTGAAAGTGTCCTCCCCGTCTTAGGCTGCACCCTCGGGGCCAGGACTTTCAAGGACAAGCACCACAGCCAGGCTCAGAGCAACACACCAGGCTGCTGGGTCAGGGCAAAGAGCTCCCTCAGCATCCTCCACGTGTCCAAAATGTCAGTGTCTCCAGGCCCCGACTGCTCCCATGCTCGACAGACACTCGCCAGCCCTTACCCTGCGAGTCAGCTCCCGGCTCAGGTTCTCCACCTGAGAGGAAGTGGAGGAAGCATCCTTGCCGTTGATCTTACGGAGCTTGGGCAGGAGAAAGGAGACTTTCAGGTTGTCGCTGACCTGAGGGTGAAGGAGAAGGGGCTTAGGAGAGCCCCGGCCTGTGGTCTGCGGCCTTCGGCCTCAGGCTGCGTGCTGGCCCCCAGCACGCGCACCCTACGCCCGCATGGGCAACAAGTACTGCCGAAAACATTCCTGCTGCTCAAATGACTGTCCGGAAGGCAGATTTACTATAAAAAAGGACAAAATCATAACAAAGAGAAGGGTATTAGTGCAAAAGACCTAAGGAGAGCAAGGTATGCTTCCAAATCTCTAGATCTCTGAGTCACACATCAACTCTGGGGCTCATCACTCCACGCTTGTTGAACCTGCTTGTGAGGTTCGCAGCAACTGCACAGCTCCGCGGTCATCCATGATTTCAAATTCACACTTCATCGTCACGGAAACCGGACGATGACTCTGCAGCACTAGGCCCTTGTCTAACAAGGACCTGGCATTCGCCTCTTTTTGGGATCATGGATGGTCCCAAGAGCATCAGCAAGGATGTTCCTGTCCACAGAGGTGGGCAAAGATGGTGGGAAGAGAACTGTTCTACATTTTTCAAGAAATTTATACCCACTGGGGACAACCCTGGTGGCACGGTTAAAACTGCAGCACTATTAGCTATATCATCAGTCATTGAGAACTGAGTTCGATCCCCGGCCAGGGAGCTGACCCGCGTGGCACAGCAGACCTCTCCTGTCTTGCCTACTATTCTCCTCAGCAGTGAATTTCAGTACATCTGCCTGTTCTGCCCCTTCTGTCTCTGGTGAACCCAATCTACCCATACCACCCCCAGCACCTCTGGCCTACTCCCCAGTTCTTCTATGCATAAATAAATAAAAACAAACCTTTAAAATAAAAGAAATTGACACACAGTGGGAATCACAGGCCTATTTCTTTTTTAGGGGGGAGGTGGACCTTCCTTCTTTTTTTGCCTCCAACTTCTAATATTGCACGATAAATTTGATAAAGACAACAAACCATTGTAGTGGCATTAGCAAAATTTAGTTAATGCTGTTCCAAGACTTGTTAATTACTGGTTGCCTCTTATATTTGCCAGAGGTTGGCAAAACTTTTGGTTTCATGGGTGGGAAGAGTGATGGTGCTCACCAAGGAGCTGCAAACTGATAGGCTGTTTCTACTATAGAGAGCAACCTAGTATTACACCCTCCCTAGTATTACAACCTAGTATTACACCTTTGGGGTGGAGGCCAAAGGTGTGCGTGGGAGGGGGGAAGGGGTAAGAAAGTGGGGAGCAGAACAGGCAGATGTACTGACATACACTGCTGAGGGGAGCAGTGGGTGAGACAGGAGAGGTCTGCTGGGCCATGTGGGTTAGCTCTGGGCAGGGGATTGAACTCGTGCCTGCCCAGAGCTAACCCACAGGCCCAGGATAGCTCCACAGTGCTGACACTTTAACTCCTGAGCCACCACGGAGACCCTCTTATCACCACATTTTCAGATGCGAGTACTGCATCAGTTGAAACAAACTGTCATTCACTTTATCTTTGTGGCAAAACTGCCTGAAGTCGGCTAGTTCTGTGCAAAAATGCTTGCGGAAAAGAACTTAAGAGTGAAACTACTTGGAACCAATGGCGAGGGCGGCCCCCACTTACCGTCAGGAAGGGGTTGCCCTCCAGGCTGAGCTCTTCCAGGTCTGGGAACTGGCGCAGGGCGGTGACATCCCCCAGCTGATTGTTCCCGCAGCGGAGGACTCGCAGGCGGGGCAGGCCCAGGTTGGCGGGCAGCATCTGCAGCTGGTTGTTGGAGAGGTCCAACTCCTGCAGCTGCGTCAGGCGGCTCAGGAGCTTGGGATCCAAGTGCTCCGAGAGCAGCTCCAGCCCTGACAGGCTGGCGTGGGGGGCAAAAGACGAGGCTCAGGGGGCAGGCAGGGCTCCCACCCCAGAAGGGCTGCTTCTGAGGGTTCCGCCGCTCCCAACACCGCGCGTTCTAAAATCCCGCAACTACTTCCGAACTCGGGCCGGCGGGTCCCCTCCAGGTGCTCTTCCTGCAGCTGCGGCGGGGAGCGCTGCGCCCTGCTCCCCAGGCTCTCCGTAACTTCCCCACAGGTTACTCAGCGACCCCCTTCCTTCAAGCCCGTCTCCCTAGCAGCCGGGCCCTCTTCGAGCGTAAGGCCACTCCAGGCGCGCCCGCCCCATCTCACAACAAGCCCAGAAGGCGCTCAGCGGACCGGGCAGGGGTTCCAGCCTTTCCTCCCCACCGCCCGGCCCTAGGGGTCACCGGCCCCCCGGGCCCGCCTCTTACTCCAGGCTGCGAATCTTCCCCAGCCGGTCGCTCTTGGGGCGCCCCCGCTGCATCAACAACCGAGCCGAGAGGGGCCCCATGGCGAGAAGACGTGCGACCCAGGGGGGCGGCACCAGCGCCCCGCCGAGGGCGAGCCCCGGGGAGGGTAGGAGGTGCAAACCCCGGGGTGGCGCCGCGCGAGCCGGCCCGTGCGAAAACCGGAAGGAAGCGGCTCCGCGCGCCCCGTGCCCGCGCGCGGACTACAACTCCCGGCGGCCCCCGGGCCCCGCACCTGCGCTCTGGCCGCCAGGACGCGGGGATGGCGGCTGCGGCGGTGGCGGCCCCCGAGGTCCTCCGGGAGTGTGGCTGCAAGGGCATCCGGACCTGCCTGATTTGCGAGCGGCAGGGCGAGAGTGACCCGCCCTGGAGGCACACTCCTCAGGTAAAGGCTGCGAGCGGTGCCGCTGTCACAGCTTCATTCTTCGTATGGGGAAACTGAGGCTTAGAATGGCCGTGAGACAGGACCTGGATCAGACCGTGGCAGGGGCTCTCGCGATGGGGGTGTTATCGGGTGTGGAGGTGAGGGAATGGAGGAGTGGGCTTGAAGTGGGGAAGGGGCTGGGACTTGGGGGAGTCTGACACAGCCTCTACAGTCGCCTGGGAGCTTCCCTGCAGGTGGGGGGACAGAAAGGAAGGTGCCGAAAACCAGGGCAAGGTACCCAAAAGGTCTTAGGCGGAAATTAGCACGGAGGAAATTAATTCCAAGTAATGGAAAAGCACTCAGAGCCTTTGAACTGGGCCTGTAAGTATTTTACTTGGCTGCGAGGGTGTCCCAGCGGAGAACTGCTTGGGGTGGGTGGATGGGCTTGCAAGGTGAGGGAGATGCAGTGGGTGGGACCTCCCCACAGCGGGTCCGTGTGTGGCTGAAGGGCCACGAAGAGCTCCTGAAGGGTGTTAAAGGATGTTACATGTGAATTTTAGAAGGCTCCTGGGCAGTGGAGGTGGAGGAGGAGGCAGACAGGGAGTCCTAGAGGCTGGGAAGCCAGTGAAGAACTGCCACCGTAACTGTGGTGACACGAGATGCTGTGACAGTGGTAGGGAGGTTCTTCAGAAAAGAAAAACTAGAACTATCACGTATGGATAGGTATATATCTGGATAGGGACTCAAAAGAAGTGAAATGGGAGCCTGCAGATATGTGTACAGCCATGTTCCTGGCAGCTGTATCTGCATTAGCTATGAGTGAGGAAATGGAAGGTGCTGCGTACTTACAATAGTATAAAAGCGACTCTTAAAAAGGAAGGATGTTCTGGACGCTGTGGATGGATTTTGAGGATTATGCTAAATGAAATAAGCCAGTCACAAAAGCATAATCACTGCCTGAGTCCATTTATATGAGGTACCCAGAGACAGAATGTAGAGTCGGGTGGGGAAGAGAATGGGTGAGTAATTCTGGTTTTGCAAGATGAAAAAGTTCTGGAGATTGGTTGCACAGCAGTGAGATCTAGTTAACACACTGCCTTGTACACGTAAAGCTGGCTTACCCTTTTAATAAAAATGTCATGAATTATATATTCACATGTTTACATTGAGTCTGACATAATGTAACATTATTTGGCCTGTTGTAATGAGTAACTAAGATGTTCACAATTTCAGTGAAGATGAAAATGATAAATGAAAAAAAAGTTTAAGATGGTAAACTTTGTGTTTTACTACAATTAAATATTTCAAAAGTACCAAAGGTCTGAACTCTCATGTCCATGGTTGTCCCTACATAGTGCGCTGTGGGGGCATCACGCCCGACTTGATGATTGCGGGTGAGTGAAAGATAAAGGGTGGCCCCCCACTTTTAGAGTGTCCTCTGTGAGGTGCCAGGAGACAGAGGAAATGGTTCAGGGATGGGGTGCAGAGTGATGCCTGGGGAACACAAGGGGGGAGGAAGCAGAATTCACCGGTGGGAGGCCCGCGGACTGCCATGGATCTGACATTTATCATGGCCAGCATCACCTGGAGCTCCAGGACAGTGAGTGCCCAGCCAGCCACGGACAGGGGTCCTGTGCTGGCAGAAAGGGCCTGGTCCTGCTAGGTCGCTGGCTCTGCCAGGACCTCTTCAGACAGGTGCGGAAGGCACAGCAGGTGGGGGTCAGCCCGGGGCTCCTAGTGGATGACTTGCAAGTTCTGCTGTCTTTGAAAGGAAACTTAGAAGCAGGCTGGAGGCAGGGCCCAGAGACTCCCCCGCCTTGGCTGGAGAGGCCCTCTGCCCCACCCAGGTGCTCTCACCCCCTGGATGGTCTGGGGCCTCACTTTACAGGTGGCCGATTTCCCAGGCTCCTGGTCTGGCCTAGGTTTTTTCGTACTGGCTCTCTTCCTGATCCTCCCTGAAGCCATACATCAGCCAGCAGGGACGGTGTGCACTGCAAGGCTACCCTTAGCGGGCAGAGCAGGCCGGGCCCTTACCTTTGCCGGGCACTCCATCTGCGAAATGGGGGGTGAAAAAATGGTTATTTGACTCTCTCCGTTTACAGGTGAGGAAGGTGAGAAAGGCGAGAAAGGGGCCTTTCTCTGGAGGCAGCTCCAGGCACCTAAATGACTTCAGGAGAAACCCCCTCAGGAGACAGCCAGGGGGTGCTACTCCCAAGGGGGCTTCTGAGGGGCACACCTGTGTGGTGTGAGGCAGGGCTACAGTGGCTCCATGACACCCATCTTTTGCAGAAAACCCACCGTTTCATTTACTTCTCTGATACCGGCTGGGCAGTGGGGGCCGAGGAGTCTGACTTTGAAGGCTGGGCCTTCCCCTTCCCGGGGGTGACCCTGATCGAGGACTTTGTGACCCGGGAGGAAGAAGCTGACATGGTGCAGCTGATGGACCAGGAACCCTGGAAGCTCTCACAGTCTGGTCGGAGGAAGCAGGTACTTGGGCTCAGAGCTCCGGGGGTGGCTGGCCAGTCAGGGGGACTGGCATGCTGCTGGGCCCCTCTGGCTCCTGGCCCTCAGCCCCTTTGCTCACCTCCCTCTCTGGGCCCTCTCCAGCCACACCTGTGACCCTAGGGGCATTGGGGGCAAACTTCCGACCTCAGCCCTGGCATCACACAGTCCCAGAACACACAATCTGCCCTTGGGCTTCTTGTCTCTAGCCCAGCTTTCCGGGGAACCTGGGCTCAGACATCCTGTGACCACCGTACCCCCATTCCTTGCCTTAGCTTCTCCCTTAGCACACGCTGCCACCTGATGTTTGCCACTGACAGGTACTTACTGCTGCCTGCTGCTGGAATGTCAGGTCCGCCGAGCCCCTGGGCCTGTGACTCAGTCTTCAGACCTGGCCCGTCTTAGCTCTTTCTGTAAGCCCGATCTTCTCCTCTCCCTTTTGTCCCCTCATCCTTCAGGACTACGGCCCCAAAGTCAACTTTCGGAAACAGAAGCTCAAGACCGCCGGCTTCAGTGGCCTCCCCAGCTTCAGCCGGGAGCTGGTGCGGAGAATGGGCCTCTACCCGGTCCTCGCGGACTTCCAGCCCGTGGAGCAGTGCAACCTGGACTACTGCCCTGAGCGGGGCGCGGCCATCGACCCCCACCTGGATGACACTTGGCTGTGGGGGGAGCGGCTGGTGAGCCTCAACCTGCTGTCCCCCACCGTGCTGACCCTGTCCCGGGAGACGCCGGGCAGTCTGCTGCTGTGCCTCGCCCCGTCCGGCCTCCTGGCGCCCTTGGTGGAAGGTATGATGGCGCCCAGCAGGTCCGTACTGTGCCAGGAGGTGGAGGTGGCCGTGGCCCTGCCCCGCCGCTCTCTGCTGGTGCTCAGCGGGGCCGCGCGGCACCAGTGGCAGCATGCCATCCACCGCAGGGACATCGGGGCCCGCCGCGTGTGTGCCACCTTCAGGGAGCTGTCGGCCGAGTTCGGTCCTGGTGGGAGGCAGCACGAGGTGGGGCGGGAGCTCCTGCGGCTCTCTCTCTCCTTTCAGGGGAGACCCATGTGAGCTGTTCCCTGGGGACAGGGGTGGCGCTGGGCCTGGCCAGAGCTGCCAGCTCCGGCTGACCATTCGCCAGAACTGAAGGGGGAGCTCGGTGCCAGAGCCTCTTCTCCCAGCTCAGGAGGTTTCAGAGAACAGAGCTCGGCACCCCGCACCCCGGCAGCCCAAGCCCGCTGGGGAGTCAGCATTGATGGACGGCCTCAGAGCCGTGCCCTAGACCTGCCCCCGGCCGCTGTCTGGGCTGTCACACGGAGGACAGTGGGTCGTTTGAGTTTAAAAGTTTGCTGTTATTTAAAACCATCTTCTGCTCTGTCCAGCACGCCTAGTGAGGTTCCCTGTACCCGACCTGTGGACTCATTGAGTATCATGAAGCCTGCAGAAGGGAACCGATAGATTTGAAGCGGCTACTGTTCCAGACTGCAGAGCTGGTGCCCTTGGGCTCACCTGGGTCCCTGACTCCGTGGGGTGGGGATACTGTGAGGACAGGAAAATCTGCCAGCGTGGCGCCCCTCCCCCCCACAGTGCTGTTAAGAAGGAAGGAAGGAGTCTCAACTCCCAGCCCTGCTCCCTACTGTGGAGCGCACACCTGCTGCCAGGTGAGGCACACAGGTGAACTTGAAGGGGTGTCAGTGGGCCTAGGCCTGTGGGGCCAACCCTCTCCCTTGCCAGGAGCCAGACTTGGACAACAGGGCCCCACCAGAGCCCAGAAAGCTTCACGATTGGCACGAGTCTTTACAGTCACCCAGCGCCTTCTAAGAGCCGTTAGGTGGGGAGACCTTTGGCTTCTGTGCATGCTCTGCTGACCTTGGTCTAGAGAAGCCTGCAAACACCCGTGCAGGGGTTGCTGGGGTGTCTAGTGGCTGAGTGAACCCAACTGCAGGGGTGGAGTGAGAGGTCGGTTCCCAGATCACCTTGACTGCCTCTCTCTGGGTCAGCTCACCCAGAACAGAAAGGTCTTTGTGCCGAGATGACGCCCACCTGGCCCTCAGTGGCCCTGCTGCAGGCCCGTGGCATTCAGGTGCATCCCAACCAGCACCCAGTGGCTCCTGCTGTGCCTGGGTAGTTGGGTGGGTGCGTAGCCCTGGTCAGCTGGAGGCTGAAGGGAACCTTAGAGCAGCCAGCCGCCTGCCAGAGCCTGTGAGAGCCAATGCCAATGCCAACCGAATTGCCGCGCTCAGACCTGTGGGGCTAAGGCCCATCAGGCCATTCAGCAGAGGCCCCTCCCCCACACCGCCCAGCCCTTGGCAGACACCTGACAGCTGGCCTTTCCAGCAGGCCCGAGCAGCAGCGCACAGGAAACCCTTGATGGCCTGCACGGCCCGCAGATCGCACCTCAGGAATCATCATGTCACATTGTGGCCATGTTGGCGACCCCATCTTGGTTTGTCCTTAAAACAGTGTGCCCACCATCTTACCTGGTGCCCACTGGGATCGGGCTGGGAGATGACCAGGCTGGGGCTGAGCCACAGTCACTCCTGGGCCCCACACTGCTGCCCTGGATGTTTCCAAAGGGCAGATCCCAGCAGCCACAGCCTGAGGGGCCTGGACAGATGCTTTACCCCGTGTCAGGTGGTGGGTCCACGTCCAGCTCATTCTCCTTAAGCTCGCTGTTCTTAGGCTCATGTTGTGCAGGCTGTTTGGTCTAAGCTGATGCTTTTGCACCGCATGAAGCTCAGAATAAACGAACCTGAATCATCCACGTGCTGACCTCCCTCTTCCAGAGTCTGCAGGCAGCGCTTTCCTCAGCCTGCCCTGCTTGGAGGGGTGTTGAGGAGACCTGAGGCCATTTGTTTGGAGACACTGGTCTGTCCTAACGGGGAGGCGAGGCTGGTTCAGTCAAGGAGCACACTGGGTTAGCCCTACCAGAACTGAGTAATCAAACTGACCCATGTGGTACTCCCAGAAGCCTGTGGGCAGCAGGGTCAGGAAAGTGTGCCCCAGTTCTCAACGCTGAGTGAGGAGTTTGTGGGCTCACTCCTGTCCCACCTTGCGCCACTGGGCCTTAACCCTCTGCAGGCATCTAAGCCACAGCTGCATCTTGAGAGGTTACCTGGGCGGCATGTGCAAAGATGTCCACAGGTGGGGAGGGGTGACTGTTTTTTCCTTTAAGGAATTTTCAGCCCCCCACTTGAAATGGGCCTGGGGAGCATGGGCTTGCTGGCGTGGGGCGCTGCCCTGAGCCCTGACCTCCAGCCCACCAGGGCCTGGAGAGTGTGGGGCTGCAGAGACAGTCTGAATCCCGAGATTGGCAGACATTTTCCAGACAGTGGTGCCACCTGCATGGCACACCTCATGCCAGGGGCCTCTGGTTGAAGTACTTAAAAATTACAGTCATATGGAATAAAAAATAAAGGACAAATTTTCCTCAAAGAGTGCCCCTGCCTCAGCGGGCAGCACAACACAGAACCCTGCCAGAACCCACAGAATCCTCTTCAGTGCCCCCAGGCCGAGGCATGAGGTTGGGGACTCCCTCGGCCTCAGGGGCTGCTGCTCTTGCTCTGTTTCCAGAAAGGGAGAGCCCAGCTTGGGAAGGGAAGTAGCAGGCAGAGCTCTCAGTTGACACGGCACGTGCAGGTCCCAGCACCCAACCTGTGCATTCCAGAGAAGTCTCCCCCTCACCTGGAAAGCCAGATAGTGTAGGAAAACCAAAGTGACTCCACCTTGTGTCAGCCCCATCTGAGGCCCGTGACCATAACTGCCCTAGTCTGGGAGAGTAACCAGTTGCCGCCACACGTTAACTCCTCATCCACACACAACTCCATTAATCTAAGCCCACAGACACACGTGGCACGTGCCCCAAACATGTGGCATCACTGACCTTACATAAGGTGATCATGCAGTAAAATAAACAGGGTGTGAGAAAGACCCCGGATCCTGCCGCCCTGTCCATGTCCACTGGCTCTGAGTGCCCTTAATAAACCTCAGTGTGATTAATGAACAAGTCTGCCCAAATCACCTTAATTGGGCAGAATTTGCAAGCTCCCACAGCTGTATAGCCGGCTGGCCACCAGGCCAGCTGCCCAGGGAGCAGCACAGAGTTGCAGGGAAGTTGGGGGGGGGGGGGCAGCGGGTGAGGAGGAGTGGCCAAGCCCTATCAGCTGGGGCAAATCCAGGTGCCACTCGGGCTAGGTGGGGAAAGGCAGCTGGCGGAGCTAACAGAGCAGCGCTCTGGGAAAGGCATGATGCGCAGGGTTGGTGAGGAGTCTGAACACAGCTCACTGAGGGAACACGGGTTTGGAGAATAAAAAGAGAAATCAGAATATTCAAAGGTGATGGCCTGCAGGCGGCTCCGTGCAGGGGCCCCAGAGCCCAGCAATTCCTGCCAGAGACCAGGACCAGGACAGCGCTAGTGTGGGTGACGAGTATGTGGTAGGTGAAAGAGAAAAATCTGTGCCTCAAAGGGCCATTAATCGCACAAAATCAAACACAAGTGACTACTGTGGTTGACTGGGTCATAGCTGCGGTGAGGTTAACTTGGCCCCATCGGGGACAGGGACTGCTCTGGAGGAATTTGATGTTGGAAGTCGCAAACGAGAATGACACAGGCTGCCGGTGCTGATCATGGTCCAGGGAGGGAGGCCCACGCTGCCCTCTGCTCCCGGCCCAGTGGGTGCTGGGTGCGGAGCAGACTGCACCTGTTGAGCAGACCCTGAGGCACGAGTAGCTGGGTAGAAGTGACAGGCTGGACCAGCAGGAAACTGGGAGGAGGCGGGTCTAAGCCTTTCAAAGCCCGCGGGACAGCAAGCCAACGGGCCCGCCAGAGTGGGGAACAGCCGCGGGTCGGCCGAGCCCCTGCGACGAGGGTCTGCTGCCCACCAACGCTGCCCTCCCCTCTGTGGCAAAAGCTGCCCCCACAGAAATGATTTTCCCCAAGCCGGAGAGGGTGCTTCCCCCCCTATTTCCTGAAGAACAGGGGCAGGTGGCGCGGCTCCCCACTGCGCAGCGGGAGGCCTGTCTGCCCAGCAGTGTGGCCCGGCCCCACTCCACCAAGGGGCAGTATTGCTGCGGTGGCCTGAGCAAATGTATTTTTTTTTAAAGATTTATTTATTTATTCATATAGAATTGGGGTACAGGCCAGAGATGTGGAGGGTGAGAGGCTTCACCAGAGACAGAGTGGGGAGCAGAACAGGCAGATCGACAAAGTACACTGCTGAGGGGAGCAGCGGGCGGGTCAGGAGAGGTCTGCCGCGCCTTGTGGTCACCCCCAGGGCAGGCGGGGATCGAACTCATGCGGAAGCGGCTTAAGCTTCTTAGTGCTGCACTTTAACCCGCTGCGCCACCAGGGAGGGCCGAGCAAATGTATTTTAACTGACAGCATTACAGGGCAGGGCGAAGTGCCCTGCACACAGGCCGCACAGTAGTCCCGTCGGCGGGACGGGGGTGCCGGGGCCCCCTGAGCAAGCAAGGCCCCTCGGCATGTCGTGCTGCCCCTCCGAGCGCAGCCCCCAGGCTGGGATCACGTGTCCTGGGCTTGTCTGCGTCAGCGCCCCCTCGGATGCCCCAGCCCTTGGACAGAGTGGCTTTCCTGAGTATGGGGAGCACATTCGTCCTGCACTGGCAGGGACAGGCAACGGGGAGGCGGAAGGGTTTCAGGAGGGCTCACGGCGCACACCAGGCAGGAGGGGCCTTCCACGCCAACTCTCTTCAGGAGGCCCCGGAGAGCAGAGTAAGTCAGAGCGTTACGTGTTTATTCAGTTCAATCCAGGGCAACGGTGTTAAAAATTCACACACAGGGTGGGGGCACGTACCCCATACACGATCTAGAGTGTCATGCATAATGAATGATCAGCATGAGACAGGCGACATCCACGGAGGCACCCCAAACCCCCAGGGCTTGTGCCGCCGTCCCCAACAGCCCTTCCTAGAAGACACTAAAACACACTGCCTTCAGTTCCTAAAATAGAGACGCGAGTTTTGAAACTTCTGGTCAGGTACAAACGGGAGGTTGCGTTCCGGTTTGGAAAGAGCCTCCGCGCGTCTCAGGAGCACCGGGAAGGCTCTGTGCGGGGAAAGTAGGGCAAGGCCACGCGGGTGGCCGGCGGCACGGCACGGAGGCCCAGCCTCGGACGTCCGCAATCAGGTTAAGTCTCCGGAAATGAATTTCTACCCTGAGACCCGTCCTGCCCTCCCCCACGTGTGCTGCCGGGTGGTTCTGCAGCTCCAAATGCAGCTTTTCATCCTGACAAGATACGGGGTCACCTGAGGTTCCTTCCACCACCAGGCCCCGTGCACAGTCACCTCTGTCACCACAGAAATCCGATGCAATTACCCCTCTGGCAACTATCACACTGGCTGGGTGAGCCTGTGGGTGAAGGAGAGCAAGACACAAAAGACCCTTTTCTTCCTATCCGTGTGGGGCCGCCATAAGTCATCCAAGTGCCTGGCTCCAATGCTGCCCCTCAGCTCCAAAGCTCTACCGCCCCAAGACTCACTCCTGCTGGGGCACAAAGGGGTGCCTTGCAGTGAAAAAGCAGAATAAACCAAAAGAGCCTTTCCAACAGGGCTGCGGCAAAGAACAGACATGACCAGAGAGCGAGCGAGTCACGAGACGTGTGCAGAAGATGGCTCCCGGGAAGGAGCTCTTCCTTGGGCCCTGGGGACGAGATGGCCAGACTCCGCACAGATGGCACAACACCGCTGCTCAGCCCCCAGAGGGCCCCCATGTTTCACAGCAACGTGTCAAGGTTATGTTGGCAGCAGAACATCAGATCCCAGAGCCTCAGCCAGCTCTTGGCCCAGGCCGCCCACCCCACAGGGATATCAGCAGTCAAGAGGGTGTCGCCAGAGGGCGAAGTCCAGTGGTTATTTACGAAACAAAAAGGTGTCTCCTCCCAGCGGCTGTGGCTTTCAGACAGCACAGGGTGCTGCCAGCTGCCGAGCGACAGCGCGTGGGCGTAGGGCCACCAGACAGCTTAGTGGAAACCCCAGAAGCCACTTCGGCAGAGGCTGCATAAACATGTGAGCTGGTTCCTGTGTGTGGCTGAGGGGGCGGGGCTGGGAGGGGAGCGCTCTGGGGCTCCCTGCGTCTGCACTGAGTCATTAAACGCAGCCCTGCGTTTACCCAGGGCTAGCCTCTAGCCCCGCCACCCACAGACACGGCAAAGACCTTGTCTAGACAGAAGTCCCCCAGACTACCCCCTCCCGCCGCTGGGCCCATAGCCACGGCCTTCTGGAGGCGGCTGACTCAGGCTCAGAGACCATACTCTGTGGCCAAGAGGTGACCGTCTCTGGACTGTGGGTCCTTTTCCCAAGCCAGTAGCCTTCCTGAGTCAGCGTGGCTGGGGCTCCGGGCTGAGAAGGCATCCAGGCCTGGGGTGCTTCAGAGCACCTCTCGGGAAGTGACCTTCAAGACACGTCACACAGGGGCCACGGCACGGCATGCCCCCCAACCCTGGTCAGGCCTCCGCCTGATGTCTCCCCCAGAGCCTGGTGACTCTCCTCCCCCAGAGTCTGACGGGGGCTCCGGCCACACCTGCCGAGCTGGCAAGTGCCCCAGCTCTTGCCCCTTCACACACAGGCCACCTGACTCCCTCCAGCCCAGAGGCGGCGGCAGCAGGCCGCGCTGTGCTCCTGTCCCCACCTAGCACGGCAGTGTGACCCTTGCCCACCGCGCTCCCTGCAGCCACTGGCGGTGCTTCCAGTTCTCAACCCCCCTGGGCCCCTGGGAGCTGCTCAGAACCCGGCCGCCGGCTTGGGAAATCCGCAGGCTGAGGACTCAGTCTTTGCCCGAAGCTCTTAGCTACAGAGTCTCTCATTTGAAGATTTCCATTTTCAGAGGGGAAACGATCCAGGTTTTACAGCATAAACACAGGAGTAAAACTCTGGTCTTGACCTATCTGGCAGTGTCTAGCAGCCTCCTTACCACTTGCCTTTTCTTGAAACTCCCCAAAGGCAGGTGACCTCCGCTGGCCCGGGCTGTGTCGGCAGCGCCCAGGGAGCCGCTCGGCCTCACACGACCTGCAGGCTGCGCTCGTGCCCGTCCAGCTGCACCTTGAGCTTGTGCAGCTCCTCGATCTCCCGGTTGTGCCGCTCCGTTTTGTGGCGCACCAGCGAGCGGTAGAAGTGGATGGTGAAGACCACGAAGATGAGGCCCACGGGCACCATGATGATGGTGGACACAAGGGCGGCCTGCCAGCCGGTGTGGCCGCCGGGGCCAGGCGGGAGGCCGGGCTGGTGGCGGGCATCCACCGGGAGGAACTTGATCCAGCAGAGCAGCACCACCTCAGCCAGGAAAAGCAGGATGCCCAGCACGGTGGAGAAGCCCCAGGCCAGCTCGATGTAGGGGTGCATGCGCTCGTGGGGGGACTCGCTGATGGAGTTGAGGTTGTGGATGTTGCTCACGGCCTCCACGTTGGGCAGGATGCACGTGCTGATGAGCAGGGCGAAGAGGTGCACAGCCACCAGCACCGTGGTGCAGGCGCTGAAGGCGATGAGCAGCGGCCGCGGGTACTGGTACTGCGTCTCCAGCTGCACCTCCACCATGGCCACCTGAAAGGCAGAGCAGGCGCTGGGCGGCCCACGCCCGCAGGCCAGGCCGCTGCGGGTCCTCGCCAGCAGAGGGCGCCCTCCCCACGCCCTCCCCACGGGCCGAATGGTCTGGACTGACTTTCCAACTGGCAAAGATCTTGCTGAGGAATAATCCGAGAACTACTGGGGAGACTAAAGCAGTGCAGAGCGAGGTGGGGCAGGGGTGGGGATCACCCTCTAGGCACCCAGACACGGGATGTGGGGTGTCTGGGGTACTGAGCTGCAAGCTAGGGCAGAGGCTACACTCCCCTGGGAGACATGAAGCTTTGCCAGTGGCTGCAGTGGGCTTAGTACAAAACTGCCATTTTTCTAAAAAGAAAAACTGACCATTTAAAAGGTTACAAAAAAATAAAAAAAGAGAGAGAAAACAGAGGCTTCTAATGGTGCCCAGACTCAGGCGTGCTCTTGGCCGGCCTCACACAGACCGCAAGGAAAGGAGCATGTCTCAGGGAGACCATGGGCCCAGCTGTGTCTCTAACATCAGGAATGGGGATCTCAGAGGAGACAGCCTGACCAGGGGAAGCTGTGGGAGGGGGCTGGGCCCAGCAAAGCGACTGAATCACTCAGTGCAGCCACAGGATGCCAGAAGGTCCTGTCTGAAGTGCATAAATCAAGACATGGCCGGCTCCAAGTGTCTTTAGCAGTGTGAAGACTCAAAGAACTATACTGGCTGGGGTGGGGGGTTGCTGAAGTTTATTATAAGCCTTTGGATTATACGTACTTGAATTTTAAACTATGTGCACACATTAACTTTGATGAGATAAAAAGGGTTTTTAAATGAGAGGGGATAAAAAGGCCGCAGAGGGAAGCAGAGGCCCCAGCCTGTGTCTGGAGCGAGGAGTCTGCAGCCACTCAGGCCGGGGGCTGCTGGCACGGTCCTGCAGGCTTCTCACTCGGGCACCCTGACCTCGCGTCCCGGCCAGGCTTCCTGACCGGCCCACGCTGCACGGCTCCCTCGGGGCCTGTGCTCCAACCTAGGGCTGTGCTCACTTCAGCGAGGACTACAGCTGGACAGGGCTGCCTCCCAGGCACTCAAAGCTGAGAAACCAGAGCAGTCACTGGAGCGGGGCAGAGAGAGAAGCCAGAGGAAAGCGCTTCACACCATTTGCCAGACATCTGAGCCACCCTTGTTTGTTTCATTTTCTTTTTTCTTTCTTTCTTTTTTTTTTTTTTAATATTTTAAAGAACAGGTTCATTAGGAAAAGGAGAGTAAAAGAGGCGCCTGCACAGTCCAGGTGGGCAGGAGAGCTGCTGAGCCAGCCTTGTTTTAAAAAAAATTACAACAAAGAAAGTCTCAGAATTCCTTGCAGCAACTGCCACACTGAGCTCAGGGTGAGAGCCTCCGCCCTCAGTGGAGCTGGGACACTGGTAGGCGAGAGAGGATGTGGTGCCCGCTGCGGCCCAGAAACCCGCAGTGGTGCCTGTCCCACGCACGGACTGAGGGGCGTCTTCCCTCTGGGCCTGTGGCCTGGCCCGGCTCGCTAGCCGGAGATGGCCCAGCCAAGGAAGCTGCACAGAGCAGAAGGCTCTGAGGCAAGAAACAAAGATGATGACAGGGAAGGGAGGGAGGCTTGCAAAGAAGGCGGTTTTGTTCTATCTCAAGGGGAGAAAAGTCCATTTTTCAGTGTGTTTATGCAAAGATTTCATGAGGGGCCTTGGAGCGCTGGTTCTCAGTGAGAGGGGAAGGATAATGGTGGATGAGCTTGTGGTTAGGTCTAAGTGCTTGTCAAACAAAGAGAGCTTTGCCGTTCTAATTAGGGAAGCCATAAAACGGGGGACTCTGCCAGGCAAACTGCCTGCTTTTATTTTTTCCCCCATGTCCCTGCCCTAATTTAATATGGTCTGAGCAGCTGATACAGCCACTGGTATTTGCCATATCTTTCTCCCAAGCTGCTCCACAGCCTGAACAATAGCCTGATTGAGTGGTGGTATCTGATCGAATCAAATGGAGCCCAGCTGCTGCTGCTGCTTTTCCCACCCGGCCTGGTGCACGCTGTCCCGGCTGAGAGGGACCTTCCAGAAGAGAAGGCACAGGCACAGTGTTTTTGAACTATCCCAGAGTGCTGAAGGAAGCCCTTGCCAGTGCAGAGGAGATACTCCATAAAGGTTAAAGAAAGGACTGTATGGACCTCTCTGGTGGTGCAGCAGGTTCAAGTGCAGCACTGCAAGCTGGCCACAGCCGCTTCAGTGCGAGTTCGATCCCTGCCCCAGTGGTGACCCACCTGGTGCACAGACCTCTCCTGGCCCACCCGCTGCTCCTCTCAGCAGTGTATTTCAGTGAACCTGCTCCCACTCTGTCTCTGGTGAGTCCTTTCACCACCCCTGCACCTCTGGCCTGCACCCCAGTTTTGTATGCATAAATAAGTAAATCTTTATTTTAAAAGAAAGAAAAGGACTGTGACTGCACAGGGCAGGGCGGTGCCCTGGCCACGCTGGGGCCAGACAGCACCCCCAGGAGGCCCCTGGAAACTCCCACCCGGGCTCTTAAAGGTCGCTGGTGTTTCTCACGCAAAGACCACTCCAATCCCTGAGGGCTGTGCCTTAGTCTCAACACCCGGTCCAGGGTTCACTCTGTGTTTTACAACTTCATTCATAGGACTTCTTTTCAGATTTTAATAAGTGGTTTTAAAGCTTTCAACTTTGAGCATTTTGTTGGCTTAGCTTCCATGAATTTGGAAATTCAAACTCCAAAAGCCAGGGACTAAAAAGAGCAGCAGAAAGGAAACAGTCTTACTGCAGTAAGTCATACAATACTCCTGGGTTAATTTTCCAAAGTTTTAAAAAAAAGTATGGGCCAAAAAATTTTAATGCAATAGTAGAATTGGTGTGGTTTACCAGTTCTAGTTTTAACAGTGCTGTCTACGCTTCTCAAACACAGCCCTTACATTTCAGCTTGAGAAAGCATTCCTTTTAATACGATGGAAACCATGGGAAGAAAATTACTATAACCTAAATTTACGTACCTTGTGATTACACACACTGGTAATTATGTTAAATAAGACGTGCATAAGCCGTGGCTTTAAACTACAGACCTAAGCCCAGGTTTACTGTCAAATTAGGTGGCCCCTGCCCTGCCCTGGCTGAAGTCACGCCTGACACGTAATGTCTCACTCCCCAAGGGTGGCCCACGCTGCTGGCCTGCTGGCTCTTGTCATCGGGACGCCACAGAGAATCCTACCTCCTGCATCCTCAGGGGCATTTCCTGAAAGAATGTGGGCCCAGGGTCCTAGGAGGTAGCAGGCAATGTGCCCTTCCTTAGGGGACAGGCATGTGCCCAGGATGAACTCTCGTCTGGGGGGTGACGCAGAGGGAAAGCTGCAGGGAGGTGGCCAGGAATCTCCCGAGGCCACAAGCAGGGAGCATCTGCATTCCTGGCTGAGCTAAACCCAGTGAACCCCAAGCAGCCCCAGTTCCTGCTCTAACTGTGCAGAGTCCCAAACACTTGGGAGGTGCCCGTGATGGGGCAGACGGGCCCTTTCCTCAGCTGAGGCCTGTACACTGATGCTACTTTAATCACCTAATAATGTCCTTGCCAGGCAAATACTTTATGTGAACACGAGTGGGGCTTTCTGAGGGCTCTACAGAAAGAGGTTTGGCGTCGCCCCTGGACACCCCAGCACACATCCCCAACTGACAGTGCAGAGGAGCTAGTGGGCCGTGACTCCCTAATGGTCCATCTTGGCGGCCAGCAGGGTGCAGAGGGAGTGTCCTGCTCTCTGAAGCGCCACAGGACCTGGCCAGCTCATTTTGCAGGCTGCCTTCCCTACCGTGTTGACTCACCATGGCGAAGCCTGAGAGGAGGGCGGAGGTGCGGCTGGAGGCCTTCAGCTTGGCCCTGCTCAGGTAGAGCTTCCTCCAGGAAAGCGCCTGCACGGAGTGGTGGTTGGAGGTGACCAGTTCCAGGTAGCTACGGCGGACCCAGTCCCGGTAATCCATGCCCTTGGGAGCCGGCTCAGGGCAGGCCGGAGTGGAAGGGTCCATAGGCACGTTGAGCTCGGCGCTCATGGTGGGAGCCAGGCTGGGGGCGGAGACAGACACTCAGGCGTCCCAGAGGCTCCAGGGCCTGGAACACCAGGACCCAAGGCCCCTCACCCTCGTGACCGCACACACCAGTATAACCAGACCCCTGGGGTCTGCATACGCAGACACACAGCACCCCGATGGAGTGTGGGTGGGAGGCCCTGGCCCCTGAGGTCGCCCCGACACCAAAATGTGGGGACAATCTGCAGGAGGTGGTCTCACACTTTCCAGGCACCACCATCAGAGCAGGGAGCTGTGGTGCTTAGAAAGTTGGTACCTCAAGGTACCAACCCAGGTTGTGACCCTAGCTCAGGATGTCTGGTCTGTCCTCACCATCTCCTAAAGGGGACATTCCCAGCACAGGACCCTTGAACAAGATAATGCACCAGAAGATCCAGACTGCTTTGCAGTGTCCAGTAGCCACCACGACATAATCATTTCCAAGCATTTGCACCCCACTTACATTTTAACCCACACACTTCACCCTAAAAAATGCTTGGCTTAGGTGAGTAAATTAAAGCCACATCCAGGCTGCAACAGAAGCCGTTAGCAAAATATAAAGCGAAATCTACCAGCTGCCATGAGCATGCTTGACAGAAAAAGGAGGCACCTGGAATTGTCCCAGGTGGATATCGGGTTCGACAATAACAGAATGAAGATCAGGATAGATCTGTTGAGATTTGTGACTTTAACCCCAAATCTCCACTAATCTAAATAGGGGATTGGCGGCCTCACGTGACCCGGGGGCCGGCGGTGGAAGCACACTGGGGTCAGTCGGTGCTAATCATTCTGCAGGGCAGGTTTCAAGGGCACAGGCACCTCGCAGCTTCCTTGGCACCAGATACTGACCTGAGCACTCAGGCCCACAAAGCCCCATGAAAAGCCTCCTTAAGGCTATTACAACAGATCAGTGTTTCTAGGTCCCAGGGAGTGCGGCTGGGGGAGGGTTTGTGGAGGGAGGGCATTTACCAGGGTCAGCAGCTGAGGAAATGCCCCAGCTTGAATCCATCCATGCCAATCTCTCAAAGGTTCGTGGGCAGGTCCCAGGGAAGAGGTCCTCTGTGATTTCTGCCAGGCTGTGGCGGCACAGCCTCTCCTGGCCAAAGGATCCCGGGGCAGTTTTGTGCATATGATTTCTGCCAGGGCGTGCCAATTACTAGGTCATTTAGAGGATGGCAACTTGGGAGTCGTGGTCACTACCCCAGTGGCCACCCCGTAGCCAGCAGCACTGCCTCCAGCACTTCAGTCATGGAGCTCAGAGATGCTGCTCACTAACCAACCCGTCGGCTAGCTCCAAGTAATTCTGTGATGCCACTTGGAAATGCACTTTTTCTTTTCTCCCCCTAAAAACAGATGCAAGCTTGCTGAAAACAGGGTGCAGCTGTGGAGGGGGTGAAAGGCAGACTTTGCCCCCTCTCAGTCCTCCACCCTGAACCCAGTAGGTGTTTGGTGGCCATATGGTAAGATGCCTTTGGTCCTGAGGTTTCAAAGACGAAAGAGGTGAGGAGACACTGCCCATGGGGACATGAAATGAGGGGGTGACTGATCCAATGAGCTAGCCGCTATTTTAGTGAAGGGGGTGTAGGGCTGTGGGGGCAAAGGCAGGCGCCTTCTTCAAAGAGCAGGTGTAGGGGACAGGGACACCCGTATGAAGGGAGCACTGAAATGGAGGGTTCGAAGTGGCAGGGAAGAGGCAGGAAGTCTGGCTGGGGAGGGGGCAGAGGAATGAGGGTGGGAGACATCCTGCATTCAGCAGATGCTTCCTGGCCCAAAGGTGGCCTGCACTGGGCAGGCATCTAAGCATCCGAGGCTGCCTTAAGCACCGCAGGAATCGTGCAGAGGGGGCAGGGCTGCTCTGGGCTGTCTCTGGTGACGCCTGGCAGCAGGAGAGTTCCTTGGTGAGGGGGTAACCTGGGGGCAGTTTGGTCAAGGTGCTTAGTGAAATGGCTGGATGACTGGAAGGAGGAGGAGGGCCGATGGCCTTAGGACGAAGGCATGTCTGGGGGAAGAAAAGGAAGTCACCGGCCATCATGAGAACAGGCAGGGCTTGAGCTGGGGAGCTGAGAGTGGAAGGAGAGCCGACAGTGGTCTCGGGGAGGGGCTGGGGGGTCTCCGGTGGCACTTCAGGGTGGCTGCAGCAGGGAAGGGAGGGCTGCCTGTGTGCTAGGAGCCTGGGTCCACACAGACCTGTGGGTCCTGAAGCTACAGAAGCCACTTCCTGCAGCAGAGCAACCCAGCTGGGTGTGTTAAATCCACCCTCGTGCTCCCAGCCCCAGAATCCTAGCACCAGGTCTCCCCTCTCTGCCCAGGGAGGATCAGAGTCTGGGGGGCAAGATGGAGCCCTCAGTTTTGTCAGTGGCACAGGCTCCAAAAGGCTCTCCTGGCTGAACCGTGTGGGGTTTTGTTTATCTATGTGGGGCAACAGATATGAGGTCTTGCAGAAGAATGGTAACCCACCCTGAAGATTAGCAACTCTAGCAACTCGCGGGCAGGCCGGTCCCAAACACTTGCAGAGAGCAGTTTTAGGGTTTGCCTGTCGAGCAGTCCTTTAAGCATCTGGGGCATGAGCAATTGTGAGAGCGGCGCAGAGACTATCTGTCACACCCTCGCAGGGCGGGTCCCAGCAGCCTCCACAGGGGTCTCCCACAGGGCCTACCTGCATTTCGGTCCCTCCTCCTAGGGAAACCCCAGCGCCCCCAACCACCGGAGTCCTCCGGTGCCGCACCCCGGACCTGGAATCCCGCGGGGTTTTGGTCACCTGGCCGCCTGGCAACTCCGCAGCCACTCCATCCCAAGGCTGCCCAGGAAAAAGCCTAGCCCTTCCCAGACGGAACCTCGCCGGCACTGTTCCCCCGGCCCCCCACCAGGCCACAGCCCTCACTCCCAGCCCCCGCGACCGCGCACTCACCTAGCTGCCCTGCCTGCCTGGCCCGACTCCAACTCGGGCTCGCGGCAGGCGGCACTGGCGTGGCCGTGTGGCCCGCTGGCCCCGAGGCCCTCTGGCCGGGCCGGGGTGCGG